>NC_064634.1:461775397-462078428 GCF_023864275.1 Schistocerca cancellata | reverse complement strand
GGCGCAGGCTACCCCAGACAACAGAAGGAGGAGTAAAACTGTTGAAGGTGCTTGTGAAAGCAGCCCAGCTGGCTTTCTTGCTTTCTTTAATAATACGACGACACTGAGCACGTAATCGTTTATAATTGATACAATTCGCCACTGTAGGGTGGCGTTTAAAGGTGCGTAAAGCACGTCGACGAGCACGTAAAGCGTCTCTACATGCTGCGGTCCACCAGGGGACCGGTACGCGACATGGAGAAGAAGTAGGGTGAGGGATGGAATATTCAGCAGCAGCGAGAATGACTTCCGTGAGGTGTGCGACCTGACGATCGCAGCTTGTGAAAGTTTGGTCCTGAAAGGTCGCCCTGGAAGAGAAGAGCCCCCAGTCTGCCTTGGAGATGGTCCAACTAGAGGAGCACGGAGAGGGAGTATGCTGCAGGAGATGGATAACACACGGGAAGTGGTTGCTTGAATATGTATCAGCAAGTGCATACCACTCAAACCGGCGTGCAAGTTGCGGAGTACATATAGAGAGGTCTAAATGGGAATAGGTGTGAGATGTGTCCGAAAGAAAAGTAGGGGCGCCAGTATTGAGGCAGACAAGATTGAGCTGGTTGAAAAGGTCTGCTAACAAGGAGCCCCTTGGGCAGGATGCTGGAGAGCCCCAAAGGGGATGGTGGGCATTGAAGTCTCCAGTTAACAAAAATGGTGCAGGTAGCTGAGCAATAAGTTGCATCATGTCTGCCCTGGTAACGGCAGATGACGATGGAGTGTAAACGGTACAAAACGAAAACGTAAAAGTGGGGAGAGTAATGCGGATGGCAGCTGCCTGCAGGCCGGTGTGTAACGTGATGGGATCGTAGTAAATATCATCCCGCACCAGCAACATAACCCCTCCATGAGCTGGGACACCTACCACAGGGGGTAGGTCAAAACGCACAGAGGTGTAGTGTGCCAAGGCAATTTGATCGCATGGGCGTAGCTTCGTTTCCTGGAGGGCTACGACGAGCGGACGGTGCAAGCGGAGCAGCAACTTCAAGTCCTCTCGGTGGGAGCGAATATTCCAGTGAATAAGTGCCATTGTAAGAAAAGGAAGATGAAAAAAGGGGTCACCTCGAAGGCCGCTGAGGGCCTGGCTTCGAGCGAGCACCGCCGCCGCTATCAGTAGGCGGACAGTCATCGTCCATTGGGTCCATAGGTTCATCGGCCATCTCGGGAGGATGGCCGGGAGGGGGAGCTTCCTCCGTCGGTGAACGGCCAGATGTACGGCTACCAGCGGTGCGGCCAGGCGAAACGGATGACGGCCTGGGGCGGCAACCGCTGGGTGGCGCAGGAGAAGAACTGCGCCGTGGCGGAGAAGGAGAACTGTGCTTCCTATGAGCCTTTTTGGAAGGACGTTTGGTGGAAGTACCGGTTGAAGGCTGGGAGGTCGAGGAACGTAGGAAGTCTGCACGGGATGGTTCCTTCTTGAAGGCCCGTGCATCTGACTTCGGGGTCTTCGTCTTAGCAGAAGCTGATGAAGGGGCTGGTGTCTGTGGGGTGATGGGAGGAAGAGGAGACGTCGACCGCGCGATCTTAGCACTGGCCGAACGGACGACCGTGGTGCTGAAGGTCAGATCGCATGTCTGGGTTGCTACCTCCCTGGTAGTCCGAGGAGAGGCGAGGACAGTACTGTATTTTCCCGCTGGGAGCAGCGCGGGCTTCCTACTAGCCAATAGCTTGCGAGCAGCCGAGGTGGACACTTTCTCTTTGACCCGAATTTCTTGGATACAGCGTTCTTCCTTATAGACAGGACAGTCGCGGGAGGATGCAGCATGGTCACCCTGACAGTTCACACAACGAGGAGACGGAGGTGGACAGTCACCCTCATGGGCATCCCTGCCACAAGTGACACATTTAGCCGCATTGGAACAAGACTGTCGAGTGTGATTGAAACGCTGACACTGGTAGCAGCGCGTAGGTGTCGGGACATAGGGGCGAACAGAAATAACCTCGTAGCCCGCCTTGTTGCGCGATGGCAGCTTAACACTATCGAAGGTCAAGAAGAGTGTCCGGGTCGGTACAAGGTCATTGTTGACCTTTTTCATGACCCTATGGACAGCCGTCACGCCCTGCTCAGCGAGGAAAGATTGAATCTCCTCGTCAGTCAATCCGTCGAGGGAGCTAGTATACACTACACCACGAGACGAATTCAAAGTTCGGTGGGCCTCCACCCGGACAGGGAACGTGTACAGGAGTGTGGCCCGAAGCAGTTTTTGTGCCTGAAAGGCACTCTCAGTTTCTAGTAATAAGGTACCGTTACGCAACCTGGTACAAGATTTGACAGATCCGGCTATGGCATCTACGCCCTTCTGGATAACGAAAGGGTTGACAGAGGAAAAATCCTTTCCGTTCTCAGATTGAGAAACGACGAGAAACTGTGGGGCAGGCGGTAGTACTTTTGTCACTGGTGGCTGGTCACGTTTCCGTTTTTGGGCAGAAGTCGAAAGCGATGGAGTAGAATCCATTGCGGAGGAATCCCCCATGATTGCCAGCGTCTCCGATGGCGCGCTCCTTCCTTGTGGGGACCCTCTCAGAGGGCACTCCCGCCTTAGGTGAATGTTTACACCTCAGGTCACACCTCCCGAGAAACAGACGGAGGGACCAATCGGCATGGTCAGAAGGTATCAGCTCAGGCAATCACCCCTCCCCGGGCCTGGCCTTTACCAGGGGGTACGCGCGTGCCTTACATGTCTACCCAGGGCGGGGACTTACGCGTTACCCCGTCACCGGCTACGCGTGCTTTCGCGTGGGTCGGCCTTCAGGCACGCACAGGGAGGAAGGAAGAAGAGGAAAAAGAAGAGAGAGGGAGAATGAGGACAGACTGTCTCAAACGCCGAGGCGGAGACCAGAGAAGGCAAGGAGAAGAAGGCAATGAGAAAGCAAGGAGAAGAAGGCAATGAGAAGAAGGCAAGGAGAAGGAGGCAATGAGAAGGCAAGGAAAAAAAGGCAATGAGAAGGCAAGGAGAAAAAGGCAATGAGAAGGCAAGGAGAAAAAGGCAATGAGAAGGCAAGGAGAAGTCAAGGGAAAGAGTAAGGAAGACAGTGAGGTGGAGAAGAGCAAAGAAAGGAACCAACAAAAGGAAGGAAGAAACGAGAAGTGAAAAACCAGAAAGACCACAATTATAGGTCGTGGAACCGTCCGTCTCCGGACGCAGGCGCTAACTACCCCCGTGAGGGGGATGGACTCCTTTTAGTCGCCTCTTACGACAGGCAGGAATACCTCGGGCCTATTCTAATCCCCGGACCCGCAGGGGGGAGAAATTCCGGTGGAAGCCATTGTTTAGCGAAGGTTGTTCTTGTCTTTCTCTCTCGGAGGCAGTGACTTACCGGGGAGGTCAGGGGGAAATGTTAGCCGGTTACAGGCTCTCCAGTTCCTCTGACTGGAAGTCCATATCCTCTAGAGCATATTCTCCATCAGAGAGAGAGAGAGTTCGGTCATCTGAGGGTTTAACTACCACTTTCTTGGACTTGGAACTACCTTTCAAAAGACATTTTTCTTTACTTATGGGAGGAGGTCGTTGCTTGAGTTGCGGTGAGGCTTAGTTGGCTTCAAGTGGCTTAGGCGGTAAGCCCATTGCTGACAGCTTCTGAACAATTTCAGTTTCAAGAGAGTGTTTCCCCACACGTACACCAGCAAGTGCATGTGCTCGTACTTGATTCTGTGGTCTGAGAGGCATCACACATGGCGTTTGGTGTTTTAAGGGCTGATGCAAAAGAAGTAGCAAAAAATGGAGGTTTCATTGCTTTGAAAGCTTTTTTTAGCTTCACCATAGGGTATTCGTCTCTTTACTTTCAACTCCTGAATTTTCTTTTCCTTCTTGCTCCACATTGGGTAATCCCCGGAGCCATTTACACATTTGTAGTAAGGGTACAAGAAGTGCCCGGTTCGTGAGCTGAACCTCCACAATTGCCACATGTAGCCCTCCCATTACATTCCATATTGGTATGGTCAAATCTTTGGCATTTGTAACATCGCACTGGGTTAGGATCAAACAGAGGAACCTTAAGGCAGATACAGCCTGCAAGGCTCAGGTTCAGGTAATTCCAGAGTACTAAACATCATAATAAATATTTCCGATTTTTCCAATTTGTCATTGGCTCTCCTTATATAGTTCTGCACTTCAGTGGCGCCCATATTTCTCCTTTCTTCATGCAACTCTGCGGGGTCCACCTCCATTATATTAGAGCAGGTAACCATACCCTTACTAAAATTAAGGGTGTCATGCAACTCACCTAAGACCTTACATCCCAGAAGCTTAACAGTTTCAACTAGAAATGTTCCACTATGAAGTCATTTGACACTTTTTAGAGACCCAGCAATACCTTCCAATGTCTTGTGAATATAAAAAGGGGAGACCTTCTCAAAGGAGCTTGATTACAATGAAATTATTTAGCTGTATGGATAAAAAAATCTACTCACAAGCGACAGCAGAACACACACATAAAAGACTGTTGTGATTGGCAACCTTCCAGAGCCAGTGGCCCTTTCTCCAGACGGAAAGGTTGAAGGGGAAGGAAGAAGGGTGAAGGAAAAGGACTGGAGATGTCTAGGAAAAGGAGTTAAATTTCGGGAAAGCCACACAGAACCGTGGGTCAGGGGAGACTTCCCGTACGGCATGAAAAGGAAATGTTGGGAACTGCACTGGACGAGATCCGAAAACCTGAGAGCTAAAAGGTGGAAGACAGGGTAATATGCAAGACACAGATTACTACTAAAACATCCTGCATGAGTTAATAAGAGTGAAAGGCTAAGTGCATTGTATGTAACAGAGGTGGGAGGGGGACGGTGAAAATGAAAGTATTATGGCACACTAAGGCCCAGTTGCTATGACTCTGACTTCTTTTCGGGAGCACAGACCAACCGAGCTTGCTCTAATGAGAATGTGTAGCTATTTCCTGACAGTACACCCATTCTGTCAGGAGTAGTAGTTTGATGAGACCGTTCCTCTGGGATCCCATGAGACACTAGGGAAACAACCATTGACCCATGCAGAGCTCTGCATGCTTGAACAAGCCTTATACAACTGGGTGGCGGGAGGGGGCAGGGGGAGGCGGAGGCAGGTGCCCCAGAGGTTGGCCGCTAGAGACTGTTTTACACCTCATCAGCACATAGCACACCTTGAGATTGAGGTTTTGTTTAACAGAGGTGTGTACCTCCCTTGCGGTCCAGGTGGTGAAGACAAGACCCCCACTCTCCAACACACACAAGATTCCACCGCTGCACCACACGGTGGTCACTGAAGCATGCCCAGAGCTTACGGTGACAGAGGGCTGGTAGCACTTGCCAGTCCCCAGTTCAGGAACCCCGGGGTCGTCAAGCTCTTACTTGGCAAACGAATGCTGAGCCCCTGAGGGGGCCTCGTGAGGAGCTGTTTATTCAAAGAAGCAACGCCATCATCAGGATTCATCTACTGCCAACTGTGGCAGGAGTAGCTGGCGACACGCTTACTGCATGCCCCACGACATGCTGACCACTTGCCTTGTGATTGTGGATTGCTCCTAATACTGCCCTACAGGCAGCAGTCAAGGCCAGGCCTAAGGCCTAACCAATGAGTGGTGTTTAAGTTATATGAATTTTAAGTTCAACAATGCTTGCATATTCCACATCTTAATGTTTATCATGAATATGGGCAAGATGGAACAAGTTATCTAACTGATGTAATGTGACCCTGAGTTAGCAAATCAAGTTTTCATTTGTTAATACAGGAAATAACTTTCAGAGGATCAAAACCTCTTCACCATGTGTCCTCTGAGTAGTAGATGGGGTGGACCAAAAATATCAAATGAGGATTACTAGGTCAACAGAGTCACAGGGGGCTATCATTTTGGCAAAAAGGGGAATGGCTACACCGTGATCCCATGGCAGGATCTGGCCTTTCTTTTCACTTACTACAAGGTGGATATCTTCTGTTTCTTTCATATCAGTCTCCCTTCATGGCCTCTTGCTTTTTTCAGACACAATATTATTAGAGCATTTGAGGGATAATAGAGGAACACTAGCGTAACCCATTCTTCAGTACTGCTCAAGTGTTTGGGAGGCATCGAAGACATTCATAGGTGGGCTGCTAGATTTGTTACTGATAGATTCAAAGTACTATGGAGGTGCTTCAGGAACTCATCAAATGGTAATCCCTGGAGGGAAGCAGGAATTCTTTTAGAGGAATATAATTGAGAAAATTTAGAGAACTGGCATTTCAAGATTACTGCAGAATGATTGTACTGCTGCCAATGTAAATTTTGTGTAACGACATGAAGATAAGAGAAATTAGGGCTCGTATGTAGGTATATACGCAGTCTCTTGCTCTACTTGTGAGTGGAACAGGAAATGAAATTACTAGCAGTGGTACGAGGTACCCTGTGCACACACCATACAGAGGCTTATGGAATATATACGCATATGTAGGTTTAATTTACTTCTTTCAAGTTTTTGAAACATGTTACGGACAAGAAATGTTTGTAGGAGTGGCATTTCTGACTCCCTTTGGGCAGGAGTGGGGTGGGATTGGGGGTCAACACTGACTACAAATTTCAGGCCTCCATGGGGGGTGGGGGGGGGAGGCGGGGGAAGGAAATGAGGTAGTTTTGAAATGATAGGCCAACACATCATTCTTCAGAAAGCAGGTTATTTCCAAAAATCCACATTCAGAAGGTTCAGAAACAAGTGGATGAACAGCAACAACAACTAAGAGAAACTGCTGACTTTCGGACACTGGAATAGTAAAGATCTGAGTTCAAAGCACCATGGAGCCTTCAAGACAATTTGTGAATATAACGTGGATATTGTAGTTCTGAATGAAGTGGAGAAAAAGAGGATTATATAACTTTTTTTTCAGTGCTGTCAATAAAGATAGAAGAATAAAACCTATGTGCACGAAGTATGTGAAGAACATTTGGGGCTGGGAAGCTTCAATGAAAGGCTAATAAACAATGACCTAGTTGCTGGTTATTTCCAGGTCGTACTGATAACAAATGGGAAAACAAAATACATGCATGTTCAAGGGAGGACATAGTGGCTGACAATGGATTTCGACTGAAAAAATCTTGAACAGTTTTTCTTTCTTCACACAAAAAAACATACGACCACTCATTCCACAAGCAACTTGCAGTGAACACTTGACTGTATTAGTACACAGAAAAAAGCTGTGGTCCAATGTTAAAAATAGCAAGAAGGGTCATCTGGTGGACAGGGCCAGTTTTTAGTGAAAGGTCAAGTTTATAGCAGACAAACTACTGAAGCAGGAATGGAACGAAAATGAGTATGCCTGTCATTTGGTTGGCTGTAGTATAGGAAGCTTTCACAATGATTTTACAATCTTCTTGTACAAACAGATTAGTGAACTCTAAACAAGCCTGCGGAAAATGCCAAAGAAACATTTCATGCTATGCAAAAGTCCTTACATGAAGCACAAAGATTTTATGCTTAATGAAAGTTCTTATGTGAAGCAGAGAAGGAAATCCAATGAACATAAGGTACGCCCCATGATCTTTAAGGAATAACAATAAACAAGCTTTCTTCAAATAACTTTCAGCAAAGGAGACAGAGAACTGAAATATGGACAACATAATGAAATATGAAAGCACACAATTAATTATAGTAATCTAAAAAGAATTTCACAGAAATCAAGTATGAAATGCTACAAACTGATTGGTCGATTGACAGATTGAGAGGGGTTATGGGACTAAATGATGAGGTCATCAGTCCTGTGGTTCAAAAGTTACATGCATAAGACAGAGGTGTCCACTGAAAGTGGGAAAATCCAGTCACAGGGGTCAAATTATAAAGTGAGGAAAATAAAAACACACATAGTAGAAGGGTAGGCCAAATCTAAAAACTGAAAAAACAGAGGGGTAAAGGAGTGGTCTTTGCAAGGGGGAGTGGTCATTGGTCCCAGACCAGAAAACAAGAAGAGAGGCCCCAACCACAATCACCCTGTCCCTGCTCCAGGAGTAAAGCAAAATCTTACAACTGAAAGTAAAAACCTCTTCCATGAATGAAACTGATGATCAGCTCAACAATCCATGAATCATCTGCTAATATTAAAGAAAAAGAACCTAGGCAGCTATACTTGGTAGGAAGGGCCAAAAGGAGGTGACATTTCACCAACAAATGGGATAAAATCAGTCTGGCTCCACAATAAAAATGGGGAGGGTGGCAAGTCACGCAAGAGAAAACCATGGGTGAGCCTAGTACAACCAATGTGTAGACGGCAGTGAACTCCTTCCGAGAGGTGCAGAAGGGAGGGTGCCAAACTACAGTAGTCTCCTCAATTGTGCGTGGTTTATTACTGAAGGCAGTAGCGCAGAGTCCAAAGGGTGATGAGAGTAGCATCAGTTTATATCCTGTAAGCTGCTCACTGAATCCACACCTATTGAAACACTGTGGAGGGAAGCCTGAGTAACAAAATGGAGGGGCCTGTTAATGGCCAGCAGTTCGACTGTGAACACACTACATGATCCCTTCAGTAAATGGTCTTCCACGCCAGTAGAAGATGTAAGAGCGTATCCTGCCTTAGCTATTGTTTTAAAATCATCAGTGTAGAAGTTGGTAGCACCCTGTTAACTCTTCAGGGATGGACCATACAATACGCTGGCATATCATAGAGGCAAAAGATACCTTAGGACCCTGGAACGGGTCAGTCTTAATCCGTGATTGAGGCACCATCCAAGGAGGGATGCGGGAGGAAATACACGGGGCACTTTCCAGTGAACGGAGATGGAGATCCCGACAGAGGGAAGTGAGGCACATTCCAACTGGCAATCCTACCCGAGGGCGGGTATCAGGCGTGAGAGATAGCCCTCGTTTGCAAAGACGACACAGTGCATGGGATAGTCAGGGAATCGTTGAATGGCAATTGTGTAAGAAACCACAAGTTGTCTTCATTGTATTTGTATTTGTAAAGGGGAATCCAAGCTTCTGTGAGGTGACTGTTAATAGTAGCAGTGCAAAAGGCACTGACGGCCAGACACCCCATGACGATGAACAGCATCAAGTAGTTCCGGAGTGGAAGAAGTCACAGAGCCACTAACCTTACAATCATAATCAAGTGTGGACAAAAGCAGAGCGTGGTAAATATGGCGAAGGGTAGCACGGTCTGTGCCGCAAGATATGTTGGAAAGAAGGCGGAGAGCATTAAGCTTCCGCATGCATGTAGCTTTCAAGTGGCTAATATGGGGCAGCCACATCTACATTTTATCAAAAAGAAGATCCAAGAAACAGGACTGTGTTACTACATCCAGGCACTGTTACCTCAATAAAGTTCCTAGATTAGTACGAAAGGAGATCAAGTCACTAATGACACTAGTGTGATTAAAAGCGCTGACTCCTCTAGACCACTTTATAACCACAAAATGTTGGAGAATGGTCATCACAGAAGTGTGTTTCCTGAAGAGCAAGACAGAATGCAGAATACGAGGAAACAAGTTGTATTTCCAGTAGGTGATGGTAATACCCATTGCAATTCCAATGGATTATAACGTGGTAGAAGCCCAGGTTACACGTAAAGCAGCCGAGGAGAGGTCATGTTACCTGGTCAGTGGTCATCACTGACGAGTGCAGGGTGACATCCATAAAAACTGGGGCTAATTCGGAGTGAGGAGGGGGCAAAGCTGTCCGTGATACCGGGAAAGCCTCATCCTTGGGCTTCTGCTGCTTCTTCTGTTATCAGTAAGGGAATAGATCGCAGTGATGTCCACATAAGACAGAAAGTGAACGACTATGGGGCCATCTGAGCATGGGTCCCTCATCTGACCAGAAGGAGTAGGCTTCCTGTCTTGAAAACGCAAGGGAGGGGTGTTAGAGAGAGATGAGGAAAATGGATGGGAGGAAGGGAGGCTGGACAGGAGTAATGAGGAGGGGAACACAAAGGCAAAGGCTGATGAGATAAGAGTCACATGGTGAAGTCTGTCACACTTCTTCCAGATCTCAAAGCAGCTGTTATGGTTAAAGATCTTTATTTCCTGCATTCTTTTTTCCCTTGTATACACTGGACACTACTAAGTGGCAAGAATGTAGATCAGAGCAGTAGAAACATTTAGGTGGTGGGGTACAGGGGCTCCCCGCATGAAGAGTGCAGCAACAGTCACCACAGGTGAGAGTGGCACAGCATTGCGAGGATATGTGGCTGAACTTGAAGCAATGCACGGGAGGTGGAACATATGGTTTGACTTCGCACCTATGTAACATCGCATTAACTTTCTCGAGCAGGGTATCCCCCTCAAAGGCCCAGATGAAAGTGCCAGTGTCTACATAACTGTCCTTTGGGCCTCTCTCGACATGCAGGATGACATCGTTCCAAATCATCAAAGGAGAAAATTCCTATGAAAAATTGCACCCTGTGACATATTGAGACACTTTTGAAGAGTGATATTCACTGGGACGTCTTCTAAATGGTTGCCAACATGGAGGGAAGCCAACTAAACAACGGAGGAAGGCGTATGGTGGTAGCAAAAGTCTCCTCGTCAGTCCTGGTACAGACTGGGAACCCCAGAAAGGGTTTCGCCCCAAGCCGGTGGACTTCGCCATCCTCCCAAGGGTAGCCAAGAAGGATCAAGGGCAGGGAGGCGGAAACAGGAACTAAGACAGAATTATTTCTAGCAAGAGACGCGGCCGTAGAAGAGCGGCCAGAGAGTTTAACGAGTTTCACGGGGATCAGGGGCTCCTATCGTGGGCACCCCCCCGAGCCACAACAAACGCCACCTGGCATGAGGGTCATTGCCGGGAGTTCTGATGCCCCGAAAAGATAGCCAATCGCTCCTGGGCTTTCATGAGGTGTTCACTGCGCAGGTACCAAGAGTGTGATGCCTGTGGTGTCAGGGGGCTCTGCCAGATGGGTACATAATAGCCCCACACACACAAGGACTGGCTACCGAGCTAGTGACCAAGCAAGGATGTGGAAGGGCTATGTTGGGGAGGGAGAGGAAGGGGAAAAAGGGAGGGGAGGAGGAGGAGGAGGAGGAGGAGGAGGAGGAGGAGGAGGAGAGGAACCCAAGCCAAAGATGCTAGGGAAGGAGCTCTTCCCCATCTGGTTCACAATACAGATGTCAAATTTGGAGATGGAGGTCAAACTCCTATGAAGAAAAAGCAAACAAATCAAAACCACCAAACAAAACGAAGTCAGGAGGATTGCCAGACCAACATAAATAAGAACATGAAGAGAGGGAAAGAAAAGGGCAAAGGGAAAGGAATAATGATGCGGAGAGAGAAGAAAGGGAAAGGTAGAGCACTCTGGAAAAGAAGAAATGTTGCAACAGCTCGGGGACCCTTGTGCACAATGCACATACCCACAAGAGAGATGCGAGTCCCCCTTGGGCCGTACAAACTGAGAACCAAGTTAGTGCCATAATAATGCAAGAGGTGAGCGAAAACATAAAAAGTATGAAGAACAACAAAGCATCTGGTGCTGGAGGAATAATCTTAGAACTGATGAAAAATTACCTTTTTATGATATCTGAATTCCTTGCAGGAGTCTTTAAAAGCTCTAAGAATGGAGAGGAAATCCCAGGTGCATGAAAATTAACTTCTATAAGTTCCAGACTTGAGAAAAAAGAAACAAAAGAAGACTGCATTAACTATACAAGAAGTGTTATGTCATTTGTGGATAGGCTGTACAGACAAATCATACAATCAAGAATTGAAAAGCAGGTAGAGGCACAAAGTAGGTTAAGGTGTTGTAGATCATGCATAGATAATATATTTTGCACCAGACTGCAATTAGAATATTTAGGCTAATAGCATATGGAAAAGTGATGGATATGATAAGCTTATTTATTGATTTGAAGAAGGCTTAAACTAGATTCATGCTCAATGGAACAGAATGTCAAAAGATTTCGAGCTATTTCACATCAAATCAACAAGTGCTATAACATGACCCTCTCGGATTTATCTGAAAATAAGTATGCATGTAGTAGTAAAAGTAGTAACAAAACAATTTTTTCACATTTTTCCGACAAAAGGTTACCGAGTATAATAATGGGTGCATAAAAGAGTCAAATTTTTGATGAGCAGTACGATGCTGATTTGTTTACATCTTGTGTTCTAATTAAGCTAGAGAAATGGAGTTCATTTGAAACCTCTTTTAAAGACTTTTCATATGATATAAAACACAAAGTGACAAAATTATATACTTTTTTTTATAAAAGCATCATTATTGAATTTTCTAAATGTTTTAATATTGGTATTCAAATTTTCAAAAAAGTGTGCGAGAGATACTGTTTTCCTCTACATATTCTGAAAATTTGAACTTGGGGTGAGCATGGAATCACCTAGAAAAGTAATTTTATGTTCAAGATAGTACTGTGAAACATCTTCAAAAACTATTTACTTCAAATATTCAGCCTACTTCTCATCAGTTACATGTTATTGTACAGTTAAATGTGGGCATCAAAATAAAATAGCTCTGAATAGATAGAAAAAACAATGATATTTGCATTATCAGTCTTGAATTAAACAATGGAAAATCCAGGATGGAATGTAACAATGTTACAGAAGGGAAGTTGCTGCTCACCATATAGCGGAGATGCTGAGTCGCGATAGGCACAACGAAAAGATTCACATAATTATAGCTTTTGGCCATCAAGGCCTTTGTCAGCAATACACACACATACACACACACTCATGCAAACACAACCTGCACACATGTCTGCAGTCTCAGACAACTGAAACCACACCCAATTGTCTGAGACTGCAGACATGTGTGCATGTCGCATTTGCATGAGTGCATGTGTGTGTATTGCTGACAAAGGCCTTGATAGCTGAAAGCTATAACTGTGTGAATCTTCTTGTTGTGCCTATCGTGACTCAGTATCTTCGCTATATGGTGATTAGCAACTTTCCTTCTCTAATATTGTTACAGTGTTGAATTAAAGAGTACAAATTGCAAATCTTTTAAAAACATCAGTACAACTGAATACCTGATATGGGCCTAAAATTATTTAGTTATAGGTTTTTAGTCCAATTCATCATGCTTCTAGCCAATCAATTTGTTGAATGTCACCATTTCTGGACGGGACAATGAATATGTTCCTGCTGTAACAGTTTGAGGATTCAAGACTGTCTTTAGTTCCCTGCTGCTTATGACAAGAATATCTGCATCACTGGGGAATGTGAAAGAGGTGAATGGTCCATGTGGATGTAACAAGCTAACTGTGGTTTAATCCTTTTCCTGATTTTTTACAACTATATAGGTTACCCACCAGTGTCCATTACATTTGTAAGGAACATCTGCGGAAACCATCAAAAACTCCTTTGACAACTTAATATTGATTTTTTTTTCGACAAATTAAATTCAATTACATGCCAATTCTTTGCAGCCAATGAATCAACAATCTGCCTTAAATAAATAAAGGGGAGACTGAAAGAGCTTTGTGGCACACGGCAGAGTTCAAGGTTACCACTGGACAACACACAAGCAATAATTTACCCCTTTGTAGATGGGCTGCAAGGGTGGTGACGAACATGAGTGCATGTTAGTCTTTGTCATTATATCAGAATGCAGACACACAACACAGTTACTGTGCACCTGTTAATAGTCTTACTTAATTGACTTTCTGACCAAAACATTTAACAGAACATCACATAAAATATACTACTCCTCTGATGGAGTGGCATCTCTGCATAAAGATAGAAAGGACTTCATCAACCCATGCTATCATGACTTGATCAACCTGAGCTATCATGAAAGATTTCCATACTGAAGCCCAGTGGCATCTTTCTGCCATCTCTCTTGCTAAAGGAGTTTGTGACGGAGTTGGTGGAAAAGTCATGTGACTAGCTGCCCCAAGAAAGTCTGCAACATCTGTAAACTGATCAAATCATGACACCTGTCCGGCCCCGGTAGCTGAATGGTCAGCGTGACGGAATGTCAATCCTAAGGTCCCGGGTTCGATTCCCGGCTGGGTCATAGATTTTCTCTGCTCAGGGACTGGGTGTTGTGTTGTCCTAATCATCATCATTTCATCCCCATCGACGCGCAGGTCGCCGAAGTGGCATCAACTCGAAAGACCTGCACCAGGCGAACTGTCTACCCGACGGGAGGCCCTAGCCACACGACAATCATGACACCTGAACAACTTTGTGTGTCTGCCAAAGATAATGTTGAAGGGATCAATTTCAAGATGCTACAGAACGAACATATATATAATTGCATACAGAAATGATGATGTGCAATAAACTGACTGACTAGAAGCATGATGAATTGGACTGATATGAATCATCAAAATAAGTAACAAGAACCTATATGTAACTGACTTTAGGCCTGCCTGGTATTTAGCTGTAGCTGTATGGGATTTTTTAAAAAAATTACAACATTCACTGTTTAATTCAATATAGGTAAAGCAAATGGCATAGTCCATATGAATTCAGGCAGGCTACGATGTTACTGATTTTAGCATGTGTTATAATGAAGGACTAAGTAATGAACGCATTTTTTTCTCAAAAAAATATACTCCAAGATACAGCCCTCCACATATGACACTGTCATATCATTTCGAAGATGCAAATTTTGGAAAAAAATAAAAAAATAAAAAAGAAATTAAAATGCTGTATCTCTGGAACAGTTCTAGATATTTTGTTGTTTTTTTTTTTTTTTTATATGAAAGATTACAAAGAAATCCTCCATTGGGACTTACGTGTCAATGTTCTTTTACTACAGCATTCTAAACTTTTTTTATAATTTATGGATTTTTTTTTTCAGAAACGCCAATCCATAAAATTTTTACTTTCTTTCCCTGTTGATTAGTGCCATATAGTTCTACATTCTCTGAAAAGGTGAGTGAACCATGAATTACCTTCAAACCCTTTCCTTAAAGAATTTACTTTATTTAATAGCGATTCATCAAAAACATTAACACATTTAATCACACTATGTGAGTGTGGAAGTAGTTGCCAGTGGGTAACTGATGAGAACAAATTAAATTTCAACAAACGGAAATTTTATTCCTAAAAAGACCCTTTTTTTAACAGATTTAAAATTATAATCAGAAAGCACCCTGTAAATATCAAGTTACAATTTATTCAGAGGCAGAAATGACAAATTTTGTTTTTGTTTTTTTGACAGTATGAACTTTTGGGCTGAGAACCTTGCCACTCACTTTTAACACAGCCATAGTCACGACCGCTCACAACACCCTCTGAAAGACTACACTGGTGCAAATCTGCAATACACCAGATTACTTTAAACTAAAATTTTAACAACTCACACAAACACACAAACTATGTACCCTGTAAGAGGGATGGAAATGGTACAAAACACTCACATTAAAAGTTATTTGCCACCAAAAGTGTAACTTGTTTTTCAAGAACTCTTACGGTGGAAGTGCGGCAACTTAATTTACTAAAATGACCATTTACATAAAACCCCATGAAATGCAGTCTCACATAAAATGTACAAACATGCTCTACATTACACATATACCGCCTCCCAAGATGATAGGCAAGATAAAAACATATTTCAGGAATTCGGCCTTTACACCTTAAGCAATAAATTCGTTAACATCGAATCCGACAAATATGACAGAGGCAGCTATTAACGTATGGCAGATTGACAGAGGGATTACTGAACAACCTGAACCGCAGACTGCTCTAACCCGCCCCTACTCTACAAGGGAAAAACGGAACACCTTCCTGCGGGTGGGCAAACGGACAAGAACGGTGGGACAACCCCAAAACAAAGCGGCTGGTGACCTCACCAAGAAAACAAGTAGAATATAACAAGTGAACGAAACAACATATCTCCAATCACTTAACTTCTAATTAACTGCGATTTCTGGCGAAGACCTGGCGCAGCACCGCCAACGCTCTCCCGAACCGTCCGCTGCCAGCCGCATCAATGGATGCAGGAAGGCGAGCTGATCTCCTGTCTCACGGCTTCACAGCTCGCACCGGCCAGCCCGATGTCGTGGTTTGACTCCTGTTGCTCTCGTGTTGATCACGAAGCCACTACCCCTTTCTATACGGCGCGGCACACTGGACTCAGGTGGGGACCTCACATGTGCCAACGCTCAAGACGGACAAGTCATCTTGTGGCCCAGTGCGCGACCGACCAACCGATCGATCCAACTGTTAATGACCATTGCCTGAACAAACTCTAGCAGACTGGCGGCCTAACACATACTAACACTCCGGACGACAGACAGACACTGACTACCCCACACTGACCCGGCTGACCACCTGCCCAGACTCGCCCCCGACTGACCCACTGCCGAGCTCATAACTCCCCTTAAATGCACGTGAACAGGCAACCTCTCCCCTTTCTCACCAGAGGGAGACATCAAAGCTGCAATTGCCTCCGGCAGAAACAGAAGGCGACTGCTTTACAATATGCGCCGCGGCATGCTCTTCAAAACAGCAAATTTTACCATGGCTCAGAGAGCTTCCACTTTTAGGCTGAACTGTTTTATAACAAATGAAATTTTTGCCACGCATAAAACCTGTTTTATTACCACATTATCACATAACAGGCTCACAAAAATCAAAACCTAACCTTATTTAACATAATTTTAGTTTTGAAATATGAGTAAGAGACTCATTTTTCAAGCATTTTAAATGGCTCAAAAATCTATGTGAAAGGTCCAAAGACTTAAAGGTTACAATTTATACAACTTCTGTGTTTTGTACTGAAATTAGCCAGTCAATGAACTAAAAATGTGTTCCACTGACTGTGAACAGGAAGTGAGCACTGAACCTATATCCAGCTGGAAACCTATGTCCAGCAGCTGGGCCATGTGGTAGCATAAAGTTCAATACAATTTCGTTTAACTCATAACTGGTGTCTATAATCTCTGCAATCCACCAGTCACAATCATAGACACAGGCCACAAACATCCCTCTTCTCAGGTTGTGAATCTAAATATTGTCCTGCTGTTTCTGAGGTGTTGGCCAAACAAAAGAAATTTCTTCTTTCTTGCTCTTTAAAGTGCGTGCAATATGAGTTCACCCATAACTTTGAGTCCAAAAATGTGTCTTCTGAATTCTTTTCACAGAGGTAATTTGTTTGGACCATTCTTCTTTCTTCTGCTCATGGAATTCTTCGATTTCCTCTTTGAACAAAAGAATGAGGGCAGTGGAAGACCGTGGCACTAAAAAGGTATGATCACAAGACTGCGTGGCTGCCACCTTAGTAGGCCGAGGAGATGCAAGGACAGTGCTCTATTTACCTGCTGGGGGCACAGTGGGCTTTCGTCTGGTGAATAACTTATGAGACACCTTTTCCTTCACTCTGATTTCCAGAATAAGTCATTCATAATTGAAAATGGGCAACCTCGAGAGGAAGCAGAGTGGTTGCCCATACAGTTGGTGCAACGAGGGGTTGGAGGTGGACAAGCACCCTCATGGGCATCCTTGCCGCATGTAACGCATTTGGCCGCACTGGAACACAACTGGCTGGTATGATGAAACTGCTGACACCGATAACAACGCTTAGGATTGGGGATGTAAGTGCGAATTGAAATTATCCCATAGCCTGCTTTAATGTTCGATGGAATTGAACTCTGGTAAAAAAAAAAGGGTTCAAACTGCTCTGAGCACTATGGGACTTAACATCTGAGGTTATAAGTCCCTAGAACTTAGAACTACTTAAACCTAACTAACCTAGGGATATCACACACATCCATGCCCAAGGCACGATTCGAACCTGCGACCGTAGAAGTCCCACGGTTCCAGACTGCAGCGCCTAGAACCACTCGGCCACTCCTGCTGGCAAATGTCAAGAAGATAGTATGGTTTGGTACCAAGTCCTTGTCAACCCTTTTCATGACTCGATGTACAGCCGTTACGCCATGGTAAGACAGGTGGTTTTGAATTTCCACATTGGACAATCGGTCAAGTGAGCACAACCCCACGTGACGAATTTAAGGTGCGGTGTGCTTCCACCCAGATAGGGAAGGTGTGTAGCAGTGGAGTTTGCAGCAATTTTTGTGCCTGAAGGGCACTGACTGCTTCTAACAACAAGGTGCCATTTCGTAATCGGGAACAAGGCTTCACAGGACTTGCAATTGCGTCGACACCTTTCTGAATAAGGGTTGACTGTGGAGAAGTCTTGATCTTCATCTGACCCGAGAAAGCGCGTTCCTTCCTCCTGAGGGCCCTCTCTGAGGGCACTCCCGCCTTACGTGATTGTCCACACCTCAGGTCACACTTCCCGAGAAATGGACAGAGGGACCAATCAGCACGTTCGGAAGGTACCAGCTCAGGTAATCAACCCTCCTTGGGCCTGGCCATTACCAGGGGGTACATACGTGTCCTACCTGTCTACCCGGGGTGGGGAATTACGCAATACCCCGTCACCGGCTACACATGGGTCGGCCTTCAGACATGCACAGGGAGGAAAGAAAGAGAAAGGGAGGAACAAAGAAAAGGAAAGAAGAGAGGTCTCAAACACCGCAGCGGAGAAGAGGGTAAAGAGAAGAGGCAAGGAAAAGAGGACAAAGGGAGGACAGAGACTTTCCAGCACAGAGAGCAAAGGAGAGAGACTATGTCTGTCAGTTACAAGCAACCGTCTCCGGACGTAGGCACGAAACTAACTCCCAAAGAGGCAGAAGGGGAAGGGAAGAGGTGGATGTGAAGAGGTGGGGGATAATGTGGAAAAGGAAGACATGCAGCCTGGAAAGGAAAGAGAGCTGCACTAGCTCAGGGTCCCGTGCTCGCCATGCATGTATACACAAAATAGTTGTGGACCCCCTGGGGGAGAGGGCTGTGGATGTGTAAGGTTTCATTCATGACTCTCATAAAATCCTTAGCATTCTGGATCACAGCTGCATTTGGTCTGCAAAGATTATGTTTTGTAGCATGGTGCTTCAGCAGGCCTCCTGCACCATCACAAGGTCCCTTCCGTGACGAGTAGCACTGTATACCCAGTCAGTTGGCACAAGTGACTTACTCAATTCAAACAGCTCGTAATGATTTTTAAAATGACTAGGAGCACCATCAGAAATGATGATGATCTTCTCTGTCCCTGTTTGCAGTTGAAGAATTTTGCACATTGCTAGAAAAGCATATATTGGGTCATGTCCTGTGTCATCACTTTTAACTGCAACACTTGTGGTCTTAACCTGGTCATTACTCCAACGATACCGTTGTACTTCTTGTGGGAGAATTACTGACCAGTTCTCAGCAAAATCACAGAGAAGCAATAAACATAGTTTTTCAGCCTGTGCACACCCTTTCACTGCTGCAATGTGTCGTCGCTGCAGTTTCTTCAGATGCTGGTGTGTTACTGCTTTCACTGACCATTTACAAAGTTTATCACTGAAACTGTCAAAGGCAACAGTTATCTTAATTAGTTTATTTCCCTCCCATGCCACATATGTAATTTTTGCAGAGTTTTCTGCTATGTCTCCCAGGCCAAGTATCAGTAAAGACAGTTCTTCCTTTCCAGGGTAGTCACCACATTCTTGAAACAAAGAATGTCTCTCACTTTATGTCACAGACTACTAATGACTTCACATGCCCAACCGAGGTGTCACATGTCACGTGTTCCAGTAAGTTCTCCAAAGTTACTACAAAAAGTTCAAAATTCGCACAGTACATACAAAAACAGACATCTCTAGGTGGGTGTGGAACTACCTACCTAGGTCATAGCATATAAAATTTTGATCTTCCAATATGTCAAGTTGTATAGTTGCTCTCATAAATTGCAAAAGTTTCTTTAATACTGCGAATCATGTACCTCTTCACTTTCACAACTTTCGACCTTCAACTGTTACTGTTATAGTGTCTTTACATCTACATCTACATCTACATCCATACTCCGCAAGCCACCTGACGGTGTGTGGCGGAGGGTACCTTCAGTACCTCTATCGGTTCTCCCTTCTATTCCAGTCTCGTATTGTTCGTGGAAAGAAGGATTGTCGGTATGCCTCTGTGTGGGCTCTAATCTCTCTGATTTTATACTCATGGTCTCTTCGCGAGATATACGTAGGAGGGAGCAATATACTGCTTGACTCTTCGGTGAAGGTATGTTCTCGAAACTTTGACAAAAGCCCGTACCGAGCTACTGAGCGTCTCTCCTGCAGAGTCTTCCACTGGAGTTTATCTATCATCTCCGTAACGCTTTCGCGATTACTAAATGATCCTGTAACGAAGCGCGCTGCTCTCCGTTGGATCTTCTCTATGTCTTGTATCAACCCTATCTGGTACGGATCCTACACTGCTGAGCAGTATTCAAGCAGTGGGCGAACAAGCGTACTGTAACCTACTTCCTTTGTTTTCGGATTGCATTTCCTTAGGATTCTTCCAATGAATCTCAGTCTGGCATCTGCTTTACCGACAATTAACATTATATGATCATTCCATTTTAAATCACTCCTAATGCGAACTCCCAGATAATTTATGGTATTAACTGCTTCCAGTTGCTCACCTGCTATTTTGTAGCTAAATGATAAAGGATCTATCTTTCTGTGTATTCGCAGCACATTACACTTGTCTACATTGAGATTCAGTTGCCATTCCCTGCACCATGCGTCAATTCGCTGCAGATCCTCCTGCATTTCAGTACAATTTTCCATTGTTACAACCTCTCGATACACCACAGCATCATCTGCAAAAAGCCTCAGTGAACTTCCGATGTCATCCACCAGGTCATTTATGTATATTGTGAATAGCAACGGTCCTATGACACTCCCCTGCGGCACACCTGAAATTACTCTTACTTCGGAAGACTTCTCTCCATTTATTGTTGGCATTCCTGGGAGAACAGTCCCATTTATCTTCCAGATAAAATGACTGCACTATTTGAACTTGAGCTGCTTCTACATGATGACCATAATAGGGATCTGGCCTTCCAAAGACTCCTTTTACACACCTCACATTTCTTGATTTGTCTTCCATGTACTTTGATACTGATGGAACGTGGCTGAAAATTTTCTTTGAAAATGTCTCTGGAATAATATTTAAAACTTGCGCCTTTTAACTGTAGCATGCACTATATTCAACAGCTGAATTGATATTTGTGAAAATTTCTTGGCAAGAGGTTCAAGAGTGCTTTGGTTCATTTTCTTCTGAAGATGGAATTTCTACTCTGAACAGTGTGGTCAGTTTTGCTGTAGTGTATCCATCCATAACTTTAGTAATTTCCCTGCACTTTCTTGATGCATAGAGCTTATGACTCAACTTCACTGACCATGTCAAAACATTTAGAAAACAGAGTTGTCACTGGCACATCTTCACTTTGAAACACTTATTCCCAACCTGAACGAGCCTGTTTCTTTTTGTTTCCATTATATATTACTCTTTTATGAATATGCAAATAGTCAGCACACTTCACTCTCCTGTGGCCCCAGTCAGAATAAATTTCAAAGGGCCCTTTTCACAAAACACACTACAACTGTGCCAACTGTCAAATTCCTCAGGAAAACACACAACTCACTGGATGGTCTCAGATTTCTTAGAAGCCTCTTCAGTAAACAAATTAGCACAGAACAACTACACTACAGAAACCTGCAATAAACAACCACAGCAAAGAAACTGACAAGAAAAAAACTAGAAATAAACATTGTAACACAAAGAAATTAGTAAGAAACAACTTCAGTGAAGACATAAATTACCCTTGAAGAAAAAAAAACATGGTTTTTTTAAAATAAAACCTGTCCAACAAGTGGAAGCTCTCCTTTACCTACAGAGAATATAGTACTACATGGTACTAATCAAAAGAAGAAAAAAAAATACATGTTTCTTACTTACTCCTGAATTTTAACATATGCTTAATTCAATAACATCTGAGACTACGAAGGTAACCCCTCACTCAGCCTAAAGTCCTCAGAGCTGTTTTATTTTTATGTCCACATTTAGTTATACAATAACAGCTGGTGAGAAGTTGGACTAATATTTAAAATAAATTAATTTTTGAAGGTGTTTTACATCATCATCTTATACATAAAATTACTATTGATAGTGTTCCAATGCTCATCCAAAGCAGTAACTTTTAGAATATGTAGAGGGGAAACAGTATCTTTCAAACAAAATGTACAGAAAGTTCTGGTTGAAAATTACAAATTGTTTTGGAATAAAGGAGGCAACTCACTGAAAGGCAGAAGCGTTGCGTCGCCGAGAGGTAGGCAAGGTACAGACCTTTGCTTTGCTAGCTTTTGGAATGAACTTCCTTTTATAAACTTTTAAGAGAAACACACACACACACACACACACACACACACACACACACACACACACACTCCTCCCTACATTCAGCTCAGTCAATTGAGCTCAATGTAGGGAGACAGGTGTGTGTGTGTGTGTGTGTGTGTGTGTGTGTGTGTCCGCTCCAAGCTTGAAAAAGGAAGCTCCGCTCCAAAAGCTAGCAAAGCACAGCTCTGTATCTTTTATGTGTTCCTATGACGATGCAGTGCTTCTGCCTTTCGATGAGTCATCTCCTTTATTCCCAAATAATTCATATCCTTCAAATATATTTTTTTGAAACTTTAAAAATAATTTTATTCAAAAATCAGAAAATTCAATAATCTTATTTTATATCATTCGAAAGCCCTCTAAAAGACCTTTCAAATGAACCCAATTTCACTGTTCTAGCTTAATTAGACGCAAGTTGTGAAAACAGCAGCATTGTTGCACAAGTCAAAAATTCAATTTTTTTAGCACCCCCTTCTCAGTAACCTTTTGCCAGAAAAATTCGAAAAAAATTGTTGTGTGTTACTACTTATGAATACTACATGTATACATTCTTTCTAATAAATCCAAGAGGGTCAGTTTGAAAATAATACTTTAATTTGTTGTTTTGACATGGAAGGACCCTTCCACAATGCATTTAATGATGGAACTGACACAGGTGTGACAGTTTTTCAGGGAGAAAGTACTGATGTGGACTAAGGAAAACATTTATTATGTGCATAAATAAGAACATACAATGAAGAATTTATTTTCATTAAATGACATTTTTAACAGTGAAAAAGCCAGCTCATTGAAGGAGTAAATACTGCTGTTTTAGACATTATTTGGTACTTATAAAGAAACAGTAATACAAGGGATTAGGTAATAAGTATACATACTGTTGGATGTATGCATGCAGACTATGATTTTCTGTAGTAAATAATTTTTGGTGTTTTGAAATACTTGGATAATAATTTTCTTGCTATAAAACATCTCTCTAGTTTACCATGCAAATTTTGTCAATAACATTGTTATGAAATTTGCCCTGGTCTACAATAAACTATCATTGCCCATTTTCTCTGGTCAGCATTAGGCTAAGTGAAATGACATACGTAATGAAATTCTGCCTAAAGTGTGGACACACAATCTATTTTATTGATCCCAGGTGGGAATCAACCTTTATCACAGTGTGACAATTAAAAACTTAGGAGAAAAAATGGTGGACAAAAATTCTGTAATTTTTATTAGAGCAATGGAAGTGTTTTATGTGGATAATAATAGTAAAATGAAAGTAGGTACCTTATGCATGTGTCAGAAAAGTTTACATTTAAGAATTAAATATGTTACATTGTTCAAAATACCTACTGATATGGCCTAAAGAGGTAACCTAAGTGATTATAGCTGTAGCTGAGGAATTAATAATGCATTTAGAAAGTTTGTAGATGAATAACAGAAGTGGGGTATGTAGATAAATGTTGGAAATTTACAGTATATAGTCAGGATTACCCGTGGTCTAGGGGTAGCGTCTTTGATTCATAATCAAAAGTCTTCGGTCCCGGGTTCGATCCCCGCAAGCCCACTGCCTAAATTTTGATAAATAATCAGCATTGGCGGCCGAAGACTTCCGGCATAAGAAGTCAGCCTCATTCTGCGAACGGCCTTGTCAAAGAGGGCAGAGGAGCGGATAGAGGTTCAGGGCACTCTCTTGTCCTAGGGGTGGGAAATTGCCCCTAAAGCCGGAAGAATCAGCAATGATCAACGACATGAGGATGCAGAAGGCAATGGAAACCACTGCATTAAAGACACGTAATGTGTATCAACAGGTCATGTGGCCTGTATTTGAAGAAGTGTCATGATGATCTCTCCATTGGCAAAAGATTCCGGAATAGTCCCCCATTCGGATCTCAGGGAGGGGACTGCCAAGGGGGAGGTCACCATGAGAAAAAGGTTGAATAAGCTACGAAAGGATAACGTTCTACGAGTCGGGGCGTGGAATGTCAGAAGCTTGAACGTGGTAGGGAAACTAGAAAATCTGAAAAGGGAAATGCAAAGGCTCAATCTAGATATAGTAGGGGTCAGTGAAGTGAAGTGGAAGGAAGACAAGGATTTCTGGTCAGATGAGTATCGGGTAATATCAACAGCAGCAGAAAATGGTATAACAGGTGTAGGAATCGTTATGAATAGGAAGGTAGGGCAGAGGGTGTGTTACTGTGAACAGTTCAGTGACCGGGTTGTTCTAATCAGAATCAACAGCAGACCAACACCGACAACGATAGTTCAGGTATACATGCCGACGTCACAAGCTGAAGATGAACAGATAGAGAAAGTGTATGAGGATATTGAAAGGGTAATGCAGTATGTAAGGGGGGACGAAAATCTAATAGTCATGGGCGACTGGAATGCAGTTGTAGGGGAAGGAGTAGAAGAAAAGGTTACAGGAGAATATGGGCTTGGGACAAGGAATGAAAGAGGTGAAAGACTAATTGAGTTCTGTAACAAGTTTCAGCTAGTAATAGCGAATACCCTGTTCAAGAATCACACGAGGAGGAGGTATACTTGGAAAAGGCCGGGAGGTATGGGAAGATTTCAATTAGATTACATCAGGGTCAGACGGAGATTCCGAAATCAGATACTGGATTGTAAGGCGTACCCAGGAGCAGATATAGACTCAGATCACAATATAGTAGTGATGAAGAGTAGGCTGAAGTTCAAGACATTAGTCAGGAAGAATCAATACCCAAAGAAGTGGGATACGGAAGTACTAAGGAATGACGACATACGTTTGAAGTTCTCTAACGCTGTAGATACAAAAATAAGGAACAGCTCAGAAGGCAGTAAAGTTGAAGAGGAATGGACATCTCTAAAAAGGGCCATCACAGAAGTTGGGAAGGAAAACATAGGTACAAAGAAGGTAGCTGCGAAGAAACTATGGGTAACAGAAGAAATACTTCAGTTGATTGATGAAAGGAGAAAGTACAAACATGTTCCGGGAAAATCAGGAATACAGAAATACAAGTCGCTGAGGAATGAAATAAATAAGAAGTGCAGGGAAGCTAAAACGAAATGGCTGCAGGAATCATGTGAAGACATCGAAAAAGATATGACTGTCGCAAGGACAGCATACAGGAAAGTCAGAACAACCTTTGGTCACATTAAAAGCAACGGTGATAACATTAAGAGTGCAACGGGAATTCCACTGTTAAATGCAGAGGAGAGAGCAGATAGGTGGAAAGAATACATTGAAAGCCTCTATGAGGGTGAAGATTTGTCTGATGTGATAGAAGAAGAAACAGGAGTCGATTTAGAAGAGATAGGGGATCCAGTATTACAATCGGAATTTAAAAGAGCCTTGGAGGACTTATGGTCAAATAAGGCAGAAGGGATAGATAACATTCCATCAGAATTTCTAAAATCATTGGGGAAAGTGGCAACAAAACGACTATTCACACTGGTGTGTAGAATATATGAGTCTGGCGATATACCATCCGACTTTCGAAAAAGCATCATCCACACAATTCCGAAGACGGGAAGAGCTGACAAGTGCGAGAATTATCGCACAATCAGTTTAACAGCTCATGCATCGAAGCTGCTTACAAGAATAATATACAGAAGAATGGAAAAGAAAATTGAGAATGCGCTAGATGACGATCAGTTTGGCTTTAGGAAAAGTAAAGGGACGAGAGAGGCAATTCTGACGTTACGACTAATAATGGAAGCAAGGCTAAAGAAAAATCAAGACACTTTCATAGCATTTATTGACCTGGAAAAAGCGTTCGACAATATAAAATGGTGCAAGCTGTTCGAGATTCTGAAAAAAGTAGGGGTAAGCTATAGGGAGAGATGGGTCATATACAATATGTACAACAACCAAGAGGGAATAATAAGAGTGGACGATCAAGAACGAAGTGCTCGTATTAAGAAGGGTGTAAGACAAGGCTGTAGCCTTTCGCCCCTACTCTTCAATCTGTACATCGAGAAAGCAATGATGGAAATAAAAGAAAGGTTCAGGAGTGGAATTAAAATACAAGGTGAAAGTGAAGAAGAATTAAAGGATCTGCTAAACGGAATGAACAGTCTAATGAGTACACAGTATGGTTTGAGAGTAAATCGGAGAAAGACGACGGTAATGAGAAGTAGTCGAAATGAGAACAGCGAGAAACTTAACATCAGGATTGATGGTCACGAAGTCAATGAAGTTAAGGAATTCTGCTACCTAGGCAGTAAAATAACCAATGACGGACGGAGCAAGGAGGACATCAAAAGCAGACTCGCTATGGCAAAAAAGGCATTTCTGGCCAAGAGAAGTCTACTAATATCAAATACCGGCCTTCATTTGAGGAAGAAATTTCTGAGGATGTACGTCTGGAGTACAGCATTGTATGGTAGTGAAACACGGACTGTGGGAAAACCGGAACAGAAGAGAATCGAAGCATTTGAGATGTGGTGTTATAGACGAATGTTGAAAATTAGGTGGACTGATAAGGTAAGGAACGAGGCGGTTCTACGCAGAATCGGAGAGGAAAGGAATATGTGGAAAACACTGATAAGGAGAAGGGACAGGATGATAGGACATCTGCTAAGACATGAGGGAATGACTTCCATGGTACTAGAGGGAGCTGTAGAGGGCAAAAACTGTAGAGGAAGACAGAGATTGGAATACGTCAAGCAAATAATTGAGGATGTAGGTTGCAAGTGCTACTCTGAGTTGAAGAGGTTTTTTTTTTTTTTTTTTTTTAAAAAAAAAAGTCAGGTGTGAAAGGACATGGGTTAAAAACTGTGAAGAGAATAATTAAAAGTACAGCCTCATGTAAATAGTCCTACCTAAGTGTCCAAGCGACAGCAGACGGAAAAGTGGTTCAAGATGTACAGAACAAAATAAGGAAAGAAAAGATCACTACAAAGCTAGAATTATGCAACAATAGTATCTCCATAAGGAGTGCACAAAAATTTTGTGTAAAGCACTGTGCCATAGGAGCAAAAGTGTAGACACTTGCAAAAGTTTATGTATTTCCAAACCACACTAATACACAGGCTCAAGAATATGGACATCAAACAAAGAAAAGTACTGGTATAGTGGACAGCAAAGAAACAATTGGAATAGCACAGCTGAACAAGATATAGGAGCTTGGGGCCTCCAGGAAAGTGGGAAAGAGATGGTCCAAGGTAGGTCTGGAATGCAGGAATTGAATAGACTGTATACGAGAGCCAACTGACAGGAGATATTTCTATGGAAGTACCACTAATCATGAAGACTGGGTTGCAAAAGGCAGTCAACAATACCGTAAAAAAAAACCACTGCAATATACAATAGATTGTAAAACAAATACATTGCCGGAATGTGCATGCAATCATTATGAGCTTTTGCAAAACTAAATGCACTGTGTAGATACCTTAATTATTTTTTTGTCACATGCATTGACTTCGACAGCTCACAAGCAAACTGTCAGCTTCCAACCTACTCTAGACTCAGATCAGTGTGTCACCACAGCCATATTTCGGGAAAGGGAAATGAGGTGAGGTCCAAAACCATGACTTAAGCCGATTTTCTAACAGCCGCCAACAACAGATAAAGAAACTAAAAACACAAAACCAATAAGGCAGTATCAGTCAAGAAACCAGTTATTTATTCAGTACAAATAAAGTATGGTAACTGCTAAATAAATATAAAGCTATAACAGTGGTTGCTTTATTTATTTTCAGAGAAGTAGCTTCCTTTTCAATTTAGTCAACTGGCATAAGCATGGTCAGCATCAATGAATTTAGAGAGAATTTATTGACATTACAATATATGATTAGGTTTCTTCAATGTTCCTGTCTTTTGATAATGATACGCTTGCTCGTTCCACATTCCTGAAGATTCTCCTTCTTTACGGGGTCTACACAACACAATGAATGAACAAATAAAATCACTGAAGTCCACTGTGGTGTATAATATGCAAATCTATTGCTGGGGTTAATTTTTTCTTGGCTTTAAACCTGAAGTACCACAACCACAATTAGAAGAGCATGAATGTAACTTACGAACACCCAATAACAAACCAATTCATTAGTCTAAAAATGGAATCCAAGATCAGCAAAGTTTTGAGAAAAACAGCCTAACTGGTAAACTTCTAGTTTTCAGTACCACTATTAGTATTCGTGCTTTATTAGCCACAATATCATTTTGCAGTGATATAGGATTTTTCTGTGTATCATAAGAAAAAAAACATACGTTACGTATACACAAATACATATATGAATGAACAGAATGGGTATGTTATGCCGTCGAGGCACTGACATTCACACCATAAAATAAGGTCAGTAATTCCTTAACACTGATACGAAAAAGAAGGGGAGGGGAGGAGGAAGATACACTAATACGAGATAAATTATAAGGTATTTACCTTTCGTTGTCAGAAAAATCATAGAACTCCTCGTCGTCTTCTGTGGATCCAATCGCGGATAAGAGCTCGACATCAGACGTTCCATCACTTGTGGTACTTCTACTTGAAATACTTCGTGCGTTACGCTTTCCTGATTTGTTTTTCTTGCTTCCTGCTTCTCGAAGCTGTTTAACTTCGTATCTCAAGTCGTCAATATCAGTTGCTAACCTATGCACATCATGTTCTACAGCTAACCTTCTTCTCGTTGAGAACTGTTCTATAATAAAAAATGAAACAGCACCTAGCGCAACTCCGAGTCCCATAGCAAGGGCTATGAGTCCTCGATAAAACATGGCATCGTTAACCATTTTGTACGTCTATTGATTTGATCAATAGCCAAAGGTTACTTCCACACTTTCTTCTCTGTTCTCACTCTTATCCTTAAGTTCCTATCGTATACACATACAATACACAAACACACTATTCCAGGGGCTGCCCCACATCGACCATAGTTCATCCCCACCAGCTTTATTGCGCATGCGCGGCGATTAACTTTCAAAACAAGTCCTGAGGTCTTCACAACATCGGCCACCCATGTAGCTGTGCCTAACCAGCGTTACCAACCGTACGACTGGATCGTGCATCTACGATAATTTAAGATGGTGCACAGACATACGATCCATCCTTCGCATCGCATGTCTATTGTACGAGCTTTTGAAACGCTTACTGTTTTTCAGATTTCGTCTTTTTTATCGTTTTAATTTTATGGTTTATTAAATTTTGAAAATTTATTGCACAAATACGATTTCGAGCAGCCTGCATGCCAGTCTGTCGAGCCGTGGGATCCCCCAATTTCATTACGCTGCAACTGCCCAAGTAAACTTAGATTATTCCGCGAGATGGGAATTCACCCTACTGACTGCTTTGCATCCTGCGCTGTGTTCATACGTAAGCAACGTTCCCAGTTGGTGAGTAATTACCCCATTTTCGGATAAAACCTTGGTCAGTGGGTATTTTGTGGGTAATTACCCGATTTTCGGGTAAAACCTTGGCCAGTGAGTATTTTAGAGGGTAATATCAAATAGAGGGTATTTTGACGGTAATTTCGTAATTTTCACACCTAAGATTTTTGTTTATATTCAGATCGTTCTTTAAATTTTTTAAATGTAAGTAGAGATACGGTATGAAAATCTAAGAATAGTTACACGTGCTTTGTGCAATGAGCATGGGAATTCTCTGGTTTCTCTGCTCTTGCATTCGCTGTTTCTGCCCTTGCTTTCGCCATTTGTTTGAACTGGTATGTATCGTATCGTAAACCTACTAGTCAGCTTGTTGTTTTTGTGACAACAGTACCTTACATTTTATTGGACAAACAGATTGAATGTTCTGTTGTGGGCAGCCCCATATTTAGATAATGTTACGCCCATGGACTCAATAACTTTTTTCGCCCCCCCCCCCCCAACAGCTCAACAAAAAATTTAGTCAATTTTGAGAAAAAAAAACATTTAGCAGCAAAATTATAAACAGGCTAAGAATGTCATCAGTTCAATGTCTTTCTTCTTGCCTTATTATCAGCAAACACGTTTATCACATTTTCAAAGTCCAGTTTCACAGTCAGATGATTTTCTATTACTAATACAGCCAAGTGATCCAAACGATCTTGAGTCTGGGAAGCACACAAGTAGTTCTGAACCCTTCCAAGAACTGAGCAAAGAAGTTCATTGCTGGTGTGGTCAAATAAATTTGCACAGCGATTCTGATGTTTGGATAAATATCTAAGGGATATTTCTCTCTTAGCATTTTATTTAAGACTGGTAAAGAAAGACCATTCTCATATCCAGAATTCAAAAAGCAGCTTTTGAGATGGACACATTCTGTTCCAAAAGAATTCTCTATTCCTCCCCCCCCCCCCCCCCCCCGAGTAAATATGCTGCAGCTGTTTTGCAGCATTATAGACGTCATCAGTGCCCATTTTCATCAAACTGGATAAGAAAGAGAACTTTTCAGAAAACTCTTTGTAGACACCAAGACGATTATTGAGCTCTGCAGATAGTCTGTTCAATATAATTAAATAATTGGTCTTCAGTATGTCAGCTTCAGATATGCATACCACTGTTTCATTTTCTGACTCAGAGTCTGAATTATCAAAGAACTTCTTTCGTTTCTTCACACGTTTTTCTCGAGTTTCATTGATTCACATATGTTGGGTGGTCTCCAGTTTTCTCTCTGCCAACTTTTTGACACTTCAAAAGACTTAGCGATCTCATCTATGGTAGTCAGAAGAGAAGTATAAAAGTTCACTACTACGGATATGTCAACTTCTTCTGACATTAGTGCTGTACTTACTGCACTGAAACGTTCCAAAATACTCCTCCATATTGTAGCCATGAATGCAATATTTTTAGAGTTTAGTTGTTGCAATACCCCTATTGCTTCTGATTTAATAACAGCTTTCTCGCTTTTCTTTTCAGAAATGCATTTAAGAGCTTTATTGACTGCATTCCAACTAGTATTTAAGCTTTTGCAGGCATCTTCTCCAGATTACCCTTTTGTAATGCAGAGAGACCTTAAACTCAAGATTCCATCTTCGAAAATTGGCTGTAAAATTTTCCAGCATTGTATACATGCCAGAAAAGAATGTGAATCGTTTGCAGCAGGTAAAAAAAAAATGTTGTAGCAATTTTACAGCATGTGGCTGCCCTTGATCCTAACAGATTCAGGGAATGAGTGGAGCAGGGGATGAAAAATGCGAAGGGATTGAACGACTTGATTTGGACTTGTAGGCCAGAGTGGATCCCTGCCATATCTGCAGCATTATTGTAGCTTTGGCTACTTCAATTGCTTATATCTAGTCCTTGGGAGATGAGGAACATAAGTACAGCATCTGCCAATTCTTTCCTTGTATGTCCAGCATTTCTCATAAATTCCACAAACCACTCTCATGGTTGACCATCTTTATTTACATATCATGTAACGAAACTTAGCTGATCACAGTGTGAAACATCAGGTGTATAATCCACAATAATTGAGAACTACTTTGTGTCAACTATCTCCTGTATGATATTCTCTGTGACAGTCTTTCCCATAATATTGATAATTTCTTCATAAGTGCTAAATGATAAATATAAGGTGTTTCCTTTACCATGGTTTCCATGTTTAGCTATATGAGTTGCTAAGAATGGACCAAATTCAGCTATTAGCTCAAAACGCATCATAAAATTGTCATTCCTTAAGGAACAAAACTGTTCTTCATCTCCACCAAATGGCAATTCCCTTGAGGAAAATTTTTTCACCGCGTCCACTACCCTTTGTAGTACATTTCTCCAGTACTTTTCTACATAAAAGCTCTGATCTAGGTACACTGAAAACACTGACCAAAAATACCCTTGCTCAGTCCGCATTATGGTTCAAAGCTAATGGCTTCTTACTATATGAAAACAAAACCCAGACACTTTACTTTAGCCTCAAAGAGATTCCTAACTACCAAGAATTAGAAACTGTTAAATTTTTAGGTGTTACTATTGACAATAAATTGACATAGGAACCACTCATTAAAAATATATTGGCTAGGCTTTCAAGAGTTATTTATCTAATTAGATATTTAAAAAGACATGTTCCCAATCACTATATGAGATCAGCATATTTTGCCTTCTTCCAAAGCATCATCTCTTATGGAATCTTACTGTGGGGTAGTAGCTGTCATTTAATTGACATTTTACTTTTACAGAAGAAGGTAATAAGAATAATAACGGATTCTGATAAAACAGAACATTGTAAACCTCTGTTTATTAAACTGTAATGTCTTACAGTAGTAAACTTATTCATCTACAATGTTTTATTGTACATTAGAATTTTGTGTTGAGAAGTGATATTCATAGCCATAATACTAGAAACAGAACATCTGTAGATGTGCCATATCATAGATTATCAAAATTGCAGAACTCTTATCTAGTTCTTGGACCAAGGATGTTTAATAGACTAAGTGCTGACTTTAAAGAACTGTCTGTGAATATTTTTAAAGCTAAATTATACAAGCTACTAGTGGACAATCCGTTTTACACCACTGATGAATTTTTTGAAGATGAAAATACTGTATTCTAGTGTGTACCTATTTTATGTAAACCAATTTACATCGATGTTGTAGTTTATGTAGAAATATATGCTCTTGACTTTGTCTATTGCTGTAATCAGCTGAATGACAATAAAATTATTATTATTATTATTATCTTCTTGCAGCTGAGTGATAAATTGTTTATCAACTCTAAATAAAGTATTTCCATTTTGTCCGAAACTTACAACACAATCGTTATTTGCACTGGAATTTTCATGTTCGGTTACCCTTTGATTAGTGTGTTTCCAGTCACTAAAGCCACTTGCAGCGAACTGTGATGAACCACCAAAAAGTTTACATAGTGCACAGTAAAGTGATCTCTGACTGGGTGAGTAAATCAAGTAATCACGTTGCACAATGTCTCCATTCAACAATTTCCTTTCAAACAAATCCTTGGAAACAAATATTCGGCCTGCCAGAGTGGCTGTGCGGTTCTAGAGGCTACAGTCTGGAATCGAGCGACTGCTACAGTCGCAGGTTCGAATTCTGCCTCGGGCATGGATGTGTCGAATGTCCTTAGGTTAGTTAGGTATAATTAGTTCTAAGTTCTAGGCGACTGATGACCTCTGAAGTTAAGTAGCATAGTGCTCAGAGCCATTTGAACCATTTGAACAAATATTCGTTTATCAGAACATTCACACTCTGACTTCAAAAAATTACAGTTTCTATTCTGATTAAATCCGTATTGTACTAGATGATCCCGTGTTTTCCCAAAAGAATGGATCTTCATCAACAGCAGATCCTGATGAAACTTCCTCTTGCCACAACTCTGGTTCACTTGCTGTGGAATTGTTCGTATATTTGTTATCAATTTCAGAGTCATTATTGTCGAGCCTTTCACCACAATTGCTGCTGCAAGGTGAATAATTTGTATGTGTCAAGGTCGCAAGAGAAGAAGAACTTGCAGGTAGAGAATCTAGTCCTTTGTTAACGAAAAACATTTGTACCTTTGGCGTTTGATATAATACTTCCTTTTCCCTCTTCCTCCATTGTTCAACTAATTTTCTGTAGCCTGCGCCACTGAGACCGTTCTTACCGTCCATATTCGCGATTACGTTATGTGAAAACTTCACCAGATTAATGCAACGGGGGAAACTACACACAAACAATAATGAAAGCACCACCTGAAACCAAGCCACATCAACGCCACACATGATACGTTTATGCCTTGCCACACAAAAACAATGCAAAGGCAGTGCTGCCAATTTCATGATGTAGAGATCCCACTCGTCTACCTACAATTTCCTTCTCAGGTTCATCCGAGTTCAGGTATCACAAACTATGGAAAATGCTGCGCTCGTTTCGATTCCTTTGCAAACTCGAACGCTTTTTGCATGTTTTGTAGTTTGGCCACCCACAGCACTAGCTGACATCTTTGTTCATTTCAGAAAACTATGTTATGCACATGAGCGATGGTCTCTTTGGGACACGGTTTTAAATGCTTTGGAACCATCAGAAGAAAATCCTCTCATCAGCGGGAGACAATTTCGGCCGTCCATTGGCCAGAAATCGAAGAGCAAATGGCTGTTCAGAAACCATAACAAGTGGGAAAAAGGTGCACTTGAACGCATTAGTGCGGTAAAACGGTTTCAATCTAGCTCGATCAAACCTAACAATAATTCCTGCAACAATCCCTACGTTTTTTCTGCACTCATAAATTTGTATGCTCAAAATTTTGCCGCCCATAAGATTTTGCTGCCCCTAAGAATTTGCCACCCTGGACCCAGGCCAACGTGGCCCATGTGTAAATATGGTGCTGGTTGTGGGTCACGCTTGCGACCAATAATAATACATTAATAAACGACAGTACTTTTAGTTCACTAAAATGGATAAATGGTTGCGTAAAACAAATGTTAGTGTGAAATCTGCAGATAATGTGCATGCTCCTCCTGATTTTCCTCTCTCACCTAATTTACCTCAGATTCATAATTAACAAAGTGAGCTTATTTAAAAGGACCATTAAGCTACCTCTACCTCCACATTGTATTCTTCGAATGCAAAATCACAGAAATTCAAAATAAACAAAGTTTGTGATTTCTGGTTCAGCTTGCCAAGAGCACGGGTTGGTTACAGAAGAGCAACAGATCGAGGGATGGACATGATTTGGCATGCTGCAACGTATGTGAGTGTACAGAGGCACAGAGAGCCTTCCAAACATATTAATCAGATGAAGACTGTTGCACCTACTTCTGATATGGAACTTGGCGCTGCCAATAACTTACCATTCAGCACCTTGAGTACGTTGATTCCTCTTTGTGAGAATGTATATTCTTATTTGACAATGGCTCAGAAAAGTGGTTCAAAGCATCTGAAGTCTTTAAGTGTTAGGGAAATCATTTTCAGTATTCTTATATGATAAACTGAGATGTCCATGTACATTTTTTCACTGATCATGAATAAAAATATTGATGTAACTGTTACTAAAGAATGTGGATTAGCAGTTTTGTATTTTGATACAGATTCATGCCAGATTAAAACTCGTTTATTTGATATGTTTGGATTTTTATCATGTACTACTTACACGTTATACAAGGCAGTGATAGATTCTTTAATAGCAGAGAGCACTAATCTTGATAGTCTCGTTGCTTTTAGCTTGGACACAGCACGTATTATGGTTGGAGAGTTTCACTCAATTTTTTTCGAGCCTAGAAAGCGACCTCCCATCGGTAGAACGCATTAAATTCTCATGTCATATGATTCATAGCATGTATTAAATCTTCATGTCATATGATTAATCTTTTTTGCTTCAGAAGTATGCTTTCAAGAAGAGTCGAGGATTTGCAGAGAAGCTTCAGTTCTCTTTTAAGTAAAATTTTTGGTAGGAGAAAGACCATTAAAGAATTTCAAGTGTTTTTCCTTACTCAAATACACAATATTCTATGTCCTTGTGCAACGCATTGGTTGTCTGTCAAATTATGTGTGGATAGGGTACTGGTGCAGTATAACGCAATTAAAGTCTACCTGAGAAATGTTGCTGTGGAAGATCCATCTTCAACTACAGAACATACGTTTTCAACTGTGGATAACACATTTAATTTGGCATACTGGGAATTAATGTCATATGTTTAGACATACTTACAGATTTTGATACGTTTTTTCAAAGTGAAGTCTGTCTTCCTCACAAACAGACATCAGAAGTAGAAAATGCTAAAAATCTGTGTTCTAATTTTATTAATTTTGATGTTATTAATACAACAATTTTGCTGTTAGACTGTACAAACTCAAGATACTTCGTTGGATTAGATAAGATATACCTGAGTATCCCTGCACAGGAAACAGTTGGTGGATTCAAAGGTAAAACTGAAGTACAGCAGATGGACATAAATTGTTTTTACAAAAGTTGCTTGAATTTTTGTGTAGAGCTTGTGTCACAGATTAAAAGACGATTTGACTTCTCAGATCACATGTTTGAAATAATTTCCATAGTGGAAATCTATATTCCTTATCATAAAGACATTTTCTGTTCTTCAAAAATCAATAAACAATCAGCAGCCAGATTCTGAGTGGAAATTAATGTTATGCTGGTACATGAGTAACTTGGATTAGATTTATCCAAATCTATTACCATATATTGGAAGAAAGTTTTTGATGTGAAATCTGCAGCCAAAACTCCAAATTTCCCAAATTTATAAAAAGCTATATTAATTCTCCTCTGTCTTCTCCTTTCTAATGCCTTGATGAGAGAGTGTTTAGAACCCTTAAAACCTTGAAAACGACTTAGAGGAGCAGAATGAAAACTGAAACAACAGTAGCATTGATAGCTACAAAAGAGGGAATAGAATGTGCTTCTCTCAAATCGACGAACAGTGTGGAGCATCGCTGAGCACCATGAAACTAGGATTAAGAAAGTAAAATGTTTAATTTTTAATAATTCGTGTATTTGTGATCTTATTTCTTGTGTGTAAGCATTTTTGTGCAACTATTTTTGAAATGGAGGTTATTTTGAAATCGAATAATTTGACGATCCTGGATGGGCAATGTAATAGATAAGGATTGCCAACACTCTACAAAAATGAAAGCAATTACAGTTAATTTGTTGGCTCAGATGAGGACAATGAGCAATTTATAAGGTGTTAAGTATTGCAAAACCGTGTCAATGGAAACAGATGACAGTGATAGTGGTCCTAGTACTCCCAAGAAATCTACAGGGGGCTTGTTTAAGTGTGAGAGGAGCAAACACAAATATACAGAAGTCTCGGAAACTAACTCTGAATTTAAAGGTTGGTTGTTCATTGTTAAATCGCATTCAGGAAGGGCTATATGTAGAAGCTGCAACGTAACTTTTGTATCTGGATTGGGATATGTTAAAAAAACTTTCTCTAAGTGAAAATAATGTCAAAAAAGGGAAGGTGGTATGATCTAAAGGCCAGACAATTTTGAGTACATTTCTAAAGCCAGCTACAACTGATCTGTCTTTGATAATCAGGCTCACATTACTGAAATTAAATTGGCAGGATTCGTGGCAGAACACAATCTTCCTTTCAGTGCTGTAGATCGCCTGGAGTCCATAGTTATGAGTTGCTTTCCTGATACTAAGATCGTCGACACTATGAATCTGTGTTGCACTAATCATAAAGAATGTAGTAGGAGAGAGCCATAAAAACGAACTCACAGAAAAACTGATGCATACAAAATCCAGTGTTCTTACTGATGAACTAACAGATGTAAGATATATTAAAAACGTCATTTGTCATGGTTAGATATTTCGATAAAGACACAAATGAAATTGTAGGTAAATTTTGGAATCATGCAGGTTGAATATGATATGACAAACGAAGGTGCAACAAGTAAAAATCTTTGTTCTAATCTGATGCTTTCATTTTCTATTAACAGTGTTTCTCAAAAAAAAAAAAAATTATGAGATTTGCATCTGGTGGATGTAATTCTATGATGTGCTCAAGAAACTCAGTTAACTGAAAAATGTCCTGGATTAATTATTATCAAATGTATATGTCACTTGCTTCACATATGTGCCAGTGAAACTGGTAAATGTCTTCCCAGATGTTGTGAAGACCCAGCTGGGAACATTTTTAATTATTTTACAGCTAGTGCTAAGAGACAGGCATGACTGCGTGGATTTCAAAACTTTTTAGGTATCAAAATTCATAAATTGTTGCATCCATCAGAGACAACATGACTTTCTTTGTGGGCCGTTGTAGTGGGAATTTTAGAACTGTGGAATGCTTTGCACCTGTATTTTGATTCTAAATACCTACTGGAGAGGCTGGTTGTGTCAGAACTTCTAAGATATATCAATGACAATTTTTTAAATTATTTTATTTATTTTTGGCCTATATTTTACCATAGGATTGGGGAGAAGAGAAGTTTGTGGCACAACTTGACCAGAAGAAGAGATCGGTTGGTAGGACATGTTCTGAGGCATTAAGGGATCACCAACTTAGTATTGGAGGGCAGCGTGGAGGGTATAAATCGTAGGGGGAGACCAAGAGATGAATACACTAAGCAGATTCAGAAGGATGTAGGTTGCAGTAGGTACTGGGAGATGAAGAAGCTTGCACAGGATAGAGTAGCATGGAGAGCTGCATCAAACCAGTCTCAGGACTGAAGACCACAACAACAACAACATATTACCATAACTCACAGATTAAAATAAGTATTTCGAAAGTGGTAAAGCTGTTATTGTTGACTTACATGGAAAGATGGTAGAAGGTTACGAGGAAGTGTTGCTTTGCTACAAGGACTTGCAGTATGTTGTGACCAATAGATTGACTGACGTTGACCCCAACAGGTAAGATTTTCTTCCTGACAGTAAAATTTAATTAGGAGTTGAAGATCTGGCCAGATATAACTTTGATGATGAATTATTGCCATTGCTTGCAGTTTTGATGCGTAAAATGGCTCTTTGAAACAAAGAAGGAGAAAAACCTCTCTCTTATACCTCCTATAGTACAGTGACCCGTGGCCTCATTCTGCCAACGGCCTTGTCAAAGAGGGTGGAGGAGCGGATAGAGGTTCAGGGCACTCTCTTGTCCTAGGGGTGGGAGATTGCTCCTAAAGGCGGAAGAATCAGCAATGATCAACGACATGAGGATGCAGAAGGCAATGGAAACCACTGCATTAAAGACATGTAACGTGTATCCACTGGACATGTGGCCTGTATTTGAAGAAGTGTCATGATGATCTCTCCATTGGCAAAAGATTCCGGAATAGTCCCCCATTTGGATCTCCGGGAGGGGACTGCCAAGGGGGAGGTTACCATGAGAAAAAGATTGAATAATCTACGAAAGGATAACGTTCTATGAGTCGGGGCACGGAATGTCAGAAGCTTGAACGTGGTAGGGAAACTAGAAAATCTGAAAAGGGAAATGCAAAGGCTCAATCTAGATATAGTAGGGGTCAGTGAAGTGAAGTGGAAGGAAGACAAGAATTTCTGGTCAGATGAGTATCGGGTAATATCAACAGCAGCAGAAAATGGTATAACAGGTGTAGGAATCGTTATGAATAGGAAGGTAGGGCAGAGGGTGTGTTACTGTGAACAGTTCAGTGACCGGGTTGTTCTAATCAGAATCAACAGCAGACCAACACCGACAACGATAGTTCAGGTATACATGCCGACATCGCAAGCTGAAGATGAACAGATAGAGAAAGTGTATGAGGATATTGAAAGGATAATGCAGTATGGAAAGGGGGACGAAAATCTAATAGTCATGGGCGACTGGAATGCAGTTGTAGGGGAAGGAGTAGAAGAAAAGGTTACAGGAGAATATGGGCTTGGGACAAGGAATGAAAGAGGAGAAAGACTAATTGAGTTCTGTAACAAGTTTCAGCTAGTAATAGCGAATACCCTGTTCAAGAATCACAAGAGGAGGAGGTATACTTGGAAAAGGCCGGGAGATACGGGAAGATTTCAATTAGATTACATCATGGTCAGACGGAGATTCCGAAATCAGATACTGGATTGTAAGGCGTACCCAGGAGCAGATAGCAGATATACACTCAGATCACAATATAGTAGTGATGAAGAGTAGGCTGAAGTTCAAGACATTAGTCAGGAAGAATCAATATGCAAAGAAGTGGGATACGGAAGTACTAAGGAATGACGAGATACGTTTGAAGTTCTCTAACGCTATAGATACAGTAATAAGGAATAGCGCAGTAGGCAGTACAGTTGAAGAGGAATGGACATCTCTAAAAAGGGCCATCACAGAAGTTGGGAAGGAAAACATAGGTACAAAGAAGTTAGCTGCGAAGAAACCATGGGTAACAGAAGATATAGTTCAGTTGATTGATGAAAGGAGGAACTACAAACACGTTCCAGGAAAATCAGGAATACAGAAATACAAGTTGCTGAGGAATGAAATAAATAGGAAGTGCAGGGAAGCTAAGACGAAATGGCTGCAGGAAAAATGTGAAGACATCGAAAAAGATATGATTGTTGGAAGGACAGACTCAGCATACAGGAAAGTCAAAATAACCTTTGGTCACATTAATAGCAATGATGGTAACATTAAGAGTGCAACGGGAATTCCACTGTTAAATGCAGAGGAGAGAGCAGATAGGTGGAAAGAATACATTGAAAGCCTCTATGAGGGTGAAGATTTGTCTGATGTGATAGAAGAAGAAACAGGAGTCGATTTAGAAGAGATAGGGGATCCAGTATTAGAATCGGAATTTAAAAGAGCTTTGGAGGACTTATGGTCAAATAAGGCAGAAGGGATAGATAACATTCCATCAGAATTTCTAAAATCATTGGGGGAAATGGCAACAATACGACTATTCACGTTGGTGTGTAGAATATATGAATCTGGCGATATACCATCTGACTTTCGGAAAAAGCATCATCCACACAATTCCGAAGACGGCAAGAGCTGACAAGTGCGAGAATTATCGCACAATCAGCTTAACAGCTCATGCATCGAAGCTGCTTACAAGAATAATATACAGAAGAATGGAAAAGAAAATTGAGAATGCGTTAGGTGACGATCAGTTTGGCTTTAGGAAAAGTAAAGGGACGAGAGAGGCAATTCTGACGTTACGGCTAATAATGGAGGCAAGGCTAAAGAAAAATCGAGACACTTTCATAGGATTTGTCGACCTGGAAAAAGCGTTTGACAATGTAAAATGGTGCAAGCTGTTCGAGATTCTGAAAAAAGTAGGGGTAAGCTATAGGGAGAGACGGGTCATATACAATATGTACAACAACCAAGAGGCTATAATAAGAGTGGACGATCAAGAACAAAGTGCTCGTATTAAGAAGGGTATAAGACAAGGCTGTAGCCTTTCGCCCCTACCCTTCAATCTGTACATCGAGGAAGCAATGATGGAAATAAAAGAAAGGGTCAGGAGTGGAATTAAAATACAAGGTGAAAGGATATCAATGATACGATTCGCTGATGACATTGCTATCCTGAGTGAAAGTGAAGAAGAATTAAATGATCTGCTGAACGGAATGAACAGTCTAATGAGTACACAGTATGATTTGAGAGTAAATCGGAGAAGACGAAAGTAATGAGAAGTAGTCGAAATGAGAACAGCGAGAAACTTAACATCAGGATTGATGGTCACGAAGTCAATGAAGTTAAGGAATTCTGCTACCTAGGCAGTAAAATAATGAATGACGGACGGAGCAAGGAGGACATCAAAAGCAGACTCGCTATGGCAAAAAAGGCATTTATGGCCAAGGGAAGTCTACTAATATCAAATACCGGCCTTAATTTGAGGAAGAAATTTCTGAGGATGTACGTCTGGAGTACAGCATTGTATGGTAGTGAAACATGGACTGTGGGAAAACCGGAACAGAAGAGAATCGAAGCATTTGAGATGTGGTGCTATAGACGAATATTGAAAATTAGGTGGACTGATGAGGTAAGGAATGAGGAGGTTCTACGCAGAATCGGAGAGGAAAGGAATATGTGGAAAACACTGATAAGGAGACGGGACAGGATGATAAGACATCTGCTATGACATGAGGGAATGACTTCCATGATATTAGAGGGAGCGGTAGAGGGCAAAATCTGTAGAGGAAGACAGAGATTGGAATACGTCAAGCAAATAATTGAGGACGTAGGTTGCAAGAGCTACTCTGAGATGAAGATGTTAGCACAGGAAAGGGATTCGTGGCAGGCCGCATCAAACCAGTCAGTAGACTGATGACCAAAAAAAAAAAAAAAGTACAGTTCACAACACTGTCCGTCACAGCACCATCACATCATGGGACATCAAGTCAAGTCACATGATCTCATCTCACGTTGCTATCCTCAACTGTTTGTAGGAATTGCGATCTTCACAGGATGGGTTTCAACTATCCCTATGAGTGAAGTGCACATACACTTATATGTGTGTATGAAAAGACATATTTTGGAATCAAATTGTTTGCAGCATGCATGGATAGCTTGTATACTAGAAAATGGAGACAGAAGTGAATAACAACAAAAAAAAAAAGTGCATGGGCCCAAATAATGTAATTATGTGGCACAGAATGGGAGCTGCACATATTATATAACGAGCTTGAGGAAGAGGAATCTAAATTTTATATTTTGGAATATCTAAGAATCAGCTTTTTCATTTGTTACATCAAACTGCATCCAGAATTACTAAAAGAAACACAGCATTACGAGCTACCATCACATCCTGTTAAAATTTTGTTTATGGTTAACTCTAGTTTGATAGTCCAGTGCAAACTTTGTGCATTAGTCATATCTGCCTTAATACCTGTCCCTTCAAGATATATAGGTTTCCTTTGCATTTTGTATTTGGATTTTAGTAGTTCAAGTGCCTTATATATACTGGGGTTAGCTAGTGAAACTGCATAGCTATAACCACTGATTCCTGAAAAACTGTTTCATGTACAATTCAAAGAGCTGTTCTACAACAAATAGGCCTTCCACAAATACATATTTAAACAAAGAACTTGGAGTGTCCGAAGGTTTCAGTGCATCTTTTTATGTAACAACAAAAATTCCTGGCTACATACAAATAAATTCCACCTACTAATCAATCAGATTCCACCCACAGTACTTTTTTCACTTCAAGTTGCAGCTATGTTCCAATCGATTTCACTATAGAATATTAAACACAGTACCAGTACCTACAAAAATCCACTTTATAAATGTAGTAGCGAGCAAGTAATTTAGTAAGTTCATATCTTACAATTGAGATTGCTTGCTGTCTCACTGCTTCAAAAAATCTGTCGTCATTTACTATAATTTCAACGAAAGAAATAACAAAACGAAACAGTTTATAGTAAACAACGAACAGCAAATGACTAATATCAACTAGGAAAACCATGACGAAATGAAATATGAAGATCTGTTCATGGCCGTGTATCAGTATGCAGTGAGCTTTTGGGTCATGTGGTCAGCAACGGACAGATGACGACAGGTGTCAAAACTTTCTTCCAGAGAAATCTTGACATTGGGGTGATGTGACATGACAGAACAGGAAAGCCAGTGTGAATGCCACCATTTGAAATGCACTGCAGAATGTTTTGATGTGATGGACAGTGTGAGTTAGCCTTTATTCAGAATTGCCAAGAATATTCTCTCTAGATGATAATAAGCGTCTACAACAAATGGATGATGACTAGAGGAAACTTTCTATCGTAATAATAGATGAAAACATTAAGAACTGTTCAAAAGTGGATGTGTTTCGGAGGAAGATACTCAAAATAAAAACTTTATTTGGCGAGCGAGAATTCCCCGTCCTACCAGAGTTTGCACTCTCATGTTTATCCCTTCCACATTCAAATGGCTGTGAAAGACATATTAACAAAGGTGAATCTCATAGAACTGAAAAACAGGAATAGGTTCACTAGTTCCACAATGAATGGATGTTTGCTTGCCAACCAGTGTGAGGAGCAGAAGTTCATTAAAAATTTTATTCCTATGAAAATACCTTCCATATCATGAAGACAATTCAGTTATATTCGCAGCCATGCACTTGCAGTCCTTCTGATCCTAACACCCCAGAGGAGGAAGATGATGATGTGATAAAACATTGCATTTTTACATCTTCTTCCAAAGTAAGAAAATAATGAAGTAATTTTTATATAACTTAATGAACCATATTTAATTTTTATAAATTAATTCCAAAGAAAAAATTAAAAATCATTAGCATTAAAGTGTGGAGAAATTAATGTGAAATAATGGGACACACTATTTTTATGTGGTACCCATATAAGGCCCCAGCAAAGGCCGGCCATCAGTTATTCCCAATACACTGCAACAAACAATTCCTTTCTTCTTGATGATAAACATGTAGGTAAAGAAAAGTTTAGAAAAGGATAACGCTTAAAGATTGTTGGAAGTCGCTAATGCTTTTGTTACAAAGTGCTGGATAATTATAGGAGAGGAAATTTACACTCCATTTTAAGCAGAGGCGCATTTTTGATGCATCTCATTATTTATCACATCACAACTCCTGAACTACTTGCTGTAGAGTGATATTGTGTCTAGGTCCATTCAGTGATATATGTAAATACCATATGCAAAAATTGTTCTGAATGGCATTAGCATAAAGAAGTGATAAATTAAAATATCATTCCTGATGCTGAAATTTTACTGAATTCCAATATAAGCAGAAGCTAGTTTCTGAGATGTCTAAGTATCTATCACATCATAACCCCTGAACTATGTGCTGTACAGTGATATAATTTTACATGTGCATTCAGTGATACATGTAGATACCATCTGCAAAGTTTGTTTCAGTTAGCATTTGTAGTAAAGAAGTAAAAAATTAAAACATTATGACAGATCCTGCAGTTAGACCACATGAACAGCGAAAATATCGTAATTGATAAAGTTTTTTCCTTCCATCATTTTGTGTGGACTGTCAGCGAGCAAAAGTTTTGTAAGGGTTTGCAGTTAAGTGAAGTTTTTGGAAGAGTTATCATTTTCGAGTAATGAATGAACATAGTTGGAATATTTGAGCTACACACCTTCAAGGCAAATAGTTAGTTTCTAATTGTGTTAAACTTAACTTACTGTTAATGAGTGGATAATAATAGCATGTTACATTTTAAAATACACTCCTGGAAATGGAAAAAAGAACACATTGACACCGGTGTGTCAGACCCACCATACTTGCTCCGGACACTGCGAGAGGGCTGTACAAGCAATGATCACACGCACGGCACAGCGGACACACCAGGAACCGCGGTGTTGGCCGTCGAATGGCGCTAGCTGCGCAGCATTTGTGCACCGCCGCCGTCAGTGTCAGCCAGTTTGCCGTGGCATACGGAGCTCCATCGCAGTCTTTAACAGTGGTAGCATGCCGTGACAGCATGGACGTGAACCGTATGTGCAGTTGACGGACTATGAGCGAGGGCGTATAGTGGGCATGCGGGAGGCCGGGTGGACGTACCGCCGAATTGCTCAACACGTGGGGCGTGAGGTCTCCACAGTACATCGATGTTGTCGCCAGTGGTCAGCGGAAGGTGCACGTGCCCGTCGACCTGGGACCGGACCGCAGCGACGCACGGATGCACGCCAAGACCGTAGGATCCTATGCAGTGCCGTAGGGGACCGCACCGCCACTTCCCAGCAAATTAGGGACACTGTTGCTCCTGGGGTATCGGCGAGGACCATTCGCAACCGTCTCCATGAAGCTGGGCTACGGTCCCGCACACCGTTAGGCCGTCTTCCGCTCACGCCCCAACATCGTGCAGCCCGCCTCCAGTGGTGTCGCGACAGGCGTGAATGGAGGGACGAATGGAGACGTGTCGTCTTCAGCGATGAGAGTCGCTTCTGCCTTGGTGCCAATGATGGTCGTATGCGTGTTTGGCGCCGTACAGGTGAGCGCCACAATCAGGACTGCATACGACCGAGGCACACAGGGCCAACAGCCGGCATCATGGTGTGGGGAGCGATCTCCTACACTGGCCGTACACCACTGGTGATCGTCGAGGGGACACTGAATAGTGCACGGTACATCCAAACCATCATCGAACCCATCGTTCTACCATTCCTAGACCGGCAAGGGAACTTGCTGTTCCAACAGGACAATGCACGTCCGCATGTTTCCCGTGCCACCCAACGTGCTCTAGAAGGTGTAAGTCAACTACCCTGGCCAGCAAGATCTCCGGATCTGTCCCCCATTGAGCATGTTTGGGACTGGATGAAGCGTCGTCTCACGCGGTCTGCATGTCCAGCACGAACGCTGGTCCAAGTGAGGCGCCAGGTGGAAATGGCATGGCAAGCCGTTCCACAGGACTACATCCAGCATCTCTACGATCGTCTCCATGGGAGAATAGCAGCCTGCATTGCTGCGAAAGGTGGATATACACTGTACTAGTGCCGACATTGTGCAGCTCTGTTGCCTGTGTCTATGTGCCTGTGGTTCTGTCAGTGTGATCATGTGATGTATCTGACCCCAGGAATGTGTCAATAAAGTTTACCCTTCCTGGGACAGTGAATTCACGGTGTTCTTATTTCAATTTCCAGGAGTGTAATTACGTGAAATATTAAAAACTAACTTTTCGTTGACCTTAAAAGTAGTTAGATAGACCACCTGCAACAAAAAGTAAGGATAGAGACACAAAAACGGATTTTACATTCTAGATATGTACGATCCCTTAACGAATGTAATATACTTTCGATGCAGTTAAGCAATTCAGTAAAGGTGAATGGTATGCAATGTTGTAAATTGGATCTGTCCAAATTGTGAGACTCAGTGACTGTTAGGTTGGCAGCTCTGTACATGTAGATCATGCTGCTGTTTAGTACTTTGCTTTGTTTGAAAATAATTTATGATCGATTGATTACCTTCATAAATATATATTGGTGAAGTATCATGTAGAGAACTCCAGAGGATAGGAAGTGGAGTTCAGTTTCATAAGTAAGTTAAATTTTTATTCACAACTAATGTTTCTACCACATTGAATTTAATGTATAATTTGTACTACTGTAGATGGAGCTTCCTGTATTCAATTCTGTATTTGCCTCTTGTTTAAGCAGATTTCCATTTTCTCAGCAGGAAATTCTAAGGTAATGGGCACAAGCAATTCGCAGAGAGAACTGCCCCCCCCTCTTTCCCCCTACTGACTGCACACAGTACAATGTGCAGCTGACATTTCACAGAAAATTGCTACCAAGTGAGATGCTGACTGACCTATCAATGACATTCCTATGTATCTGTCGAAAAAGATAGTTGCAAGGATACAGTTGCCTCGAAAAAAAAGTGTTAGTACTGAAATAAGTTAAATATATCACATGTGTGTAAGTTATAATCGTTCCAGCAAAATAATAGCTAACAATATTTGTCATTAATGTGTTGTTTGTTTGCATGCTTAATAATTGTGAACTATTATGCATGTGATCTTCTTTCTTGCAGGATGTAAACTAGGCAGATTTGTATTTGGTAAATCATACTGAAATACCTGGTGCAAAGGAAGGAATGCAGATAGCTGTCTGTTTTTTTTAAAGTAAAATTTAGAAGGCAAATAAAAAGATTAGATATGGCTGTAAGCTAAAGAAACAAAAATATCTCAACAATGACCCAGCTTGTTGATGTACTTAAGAAAAACACGACTCCTTAATAGTGGAGTGGAGAATTATTTGGTGGTGTTTCACTGAATTTCATTATTAACCAGCAGAAAAACTCTGTGTGTGATGAACAAGCTACACAGTACTCTGATAACATAAAACAGTTTGCTCTGACATTGCATTTTTATTTGCCTAAAGCTTATGTATGTGTCAGATCATTCTTTTATTTCCCCTATCCAAGCAGCATTAGATCTTGGATCTTGTCTGTCAACTGTGAACCTGGTTTCATAAGTGAAGTGTTCAGTTACTTGAAAGAAAATATACAGGAAGAACCCTGCTTAAAGAAATGTGCAATAATTTTTGATGGTATGACTCTGAAGCAATTGTTATGGGACAAGAGTAGAAAAGTGAGTAGTGGCTATGTCAATTTTGGTGGCATTAATGCAACGGATTCTAATGAACTAGCACAAGAGACATTAGTGTATCATACAGAAAAAAATCTAAACGCCCAGTTACATATTTTGTCTGTAAATAGTGTTCAAGATGTTATTCTTTGGCAATGTCAAGGGAGGGGGGCAGGGGAGAGATAAGCGACCTGTTGATTTAAAATGTGCACATAAAAATTCTACATCAAGATCACAAATTTTCTTTATTGATTACCAGTTTCGACTCATTACTGAGCCATCTTCCGATGAGTCTAAAATGTTGTTCAGTTTTGACACTCATTACACATCGTTATATTTTTAGAGATAAGTTACCTTAATTAAAGAAAACATTTAAAAGTGAAAATCTTAGTTGGTTATGTAAATTGACAACGTTAATCACTAATTGAATGTTATTACAATGCCCATTTTGCTACATATATGTACAAATGATAGACAGCAATGATAGTTGCATTACCCAAGAGCGAACGTAAACATGATATCATTACTAACATTCACATCAGGCACAAGGATGTGTCTGTGTGACAGTTGTCAGTTGGCTGACACACTGCCCTGGGGTACTACCAACGATACTCTTGTCTCTCATGAACATTCGCAATGTGACTTAAGAAGTCCTTGAGACAACCACATGTCTGGGAACACAGTCTGTATGCTCATACCTTCGTTAGCAGTCTACATTGTGAGAAACACTTTCTGGAAATTTTGGAATGTGGAATCTGTCTATTGCCTTTCATCCACAGTTTGCAGGATATCATGTGAGAAAAGGGCAAGCTAAGTTTCTAAATCCATGCCAGTTTGTGGACAGAAGATTTTCTGTCTCAAGGTAATTTATTATATTTGAAGTGAGAATATGCTCAAGAATTCTGCAGCATACTGATGGTTAAGGGTATTGGTCTGTAATTTTGTGTGCCCATTCTTTTACTCTTTTTTCCAGCTGCAAGGCACTTTGCGCTGGGCGAGAGGTTCGCGATAAATGCAAGCTAAGTAAGGGGGCAATTCCATAGAACAGTCTTTGCAAAACCGAACTGGGATTCTGTTCATACTTGGGAACTTTTGTTTTCAACTCCTTAAGTTGCTTCTCTGTGCCAGCAGTGCCAATTACCATGTCCTCCTTAAGGAAGTCTGTGCAGGTCTCAGACAATGGCATATTTGTACGATCCTTTTGTGTCAATGATTCTTAAACGCGAAATTTAAAACTTTAGCTTTCGTTTTGCTGTCTTCTATTGCCACACCAGACTGGTTTGTCCCTTGACCCACTTAGCGGTTTTCTGTAGGATCAAAATTTTCTTAGGTTCTCCACAAGGTCTTTTTGCTGAGATATGACGGTGGTAGTTGTGTTTTTCGCGCATCCATCTTTTTACAGCTGCACAAATTCCTAACTAACTTTTTCCTTTCATCATTTGCACATTCTGCTGTAAACAAGAAAGTAGGCAGCATCGCTCGTAAGGTGTTTGAAAGAATTTACTACAGCAAATTAATTGAGTCATTGTGTGGCCATTTTCAGTGCAAATATTTAATTCTTGAAGACTCATGTTGAAGTTGTAATATGTGGTTTTATTACTTGAGTCTTCAAGACTTTAATATTCGCACTGAAGATAATCACACAGTGACTGAAATCGATTGGCTATAATAAATGATTTCAGACCTTTTACAGCTGAGTTGCCATTTTCCTTGTGTGTCATATCAGGGTGTGTACGAACCAGGACAAGTGGAAAAACGGTGGGAATTTTTTCATCAGGGAAAAGCCTGAGAATTTTACATTATTTTAGCTTTCAGTTGAATTTTTTGTAATTTTGGCTGGTGAGAATTGATACCCTCATAAAGAATGTTGCTTTAGCGTGCTACTGTGGGATAATACCGCAGCAGTAAAACAAAAGAGAGAATAACTTCAGTTTAAAAAAAAGTGCCGTTTACAACAACAAAATAAAATGCACACACAAATGTCTGCGAACAACAAAATGTGTAAAAGGCTTTAGAATTAAGTCTTTGCAATACTTTGTAACTACAGAGTGCTTTCGATGAGCATGACATCACAGCTGTTTACATTTCTAATAAGTCGCTGGGAAATATTGTGAATGGCGGTTTGGGAAGCGCTACTTCCAAAGTAAACTTCCTTTCATCCAATTGAGCTATATAAATTATGTAAATTTCTTAAATCATGAAGCGTTTGACTCTCACTGAAAACTTAACACTGAGGACCAACCACTTAGAAAAATTTTAGCCCAAGAAGACCAGCCATTTATGCCATTAAATAAAAAATTACTGGCACATTTGTGTTTTATATCTTTAAAGATAAGGAACACACCCTAAAAAAAGCCAAGCTTCAAGGTTACTTTTTCATATTTATTTCAGTTCTTTCACAGATTACAAATTATGCAATAAAGATGCCAGAAAGTATAATCATCCCTCAAAAAAAGTTCAAGGTGAAGTGTTGAGCAGTTTCACACGTACTTGGGTTTTCTGTGGAAAGGCCAAAATGCTCGACGAACCGTTTATTCAGCCAGGTAACCCACGAAATATTTGGTGCACAACAGTGAAACTTACAATCGTGCATGTCAGAAATATTCAGCTGCTGCAATTTAAGTTGTGCTCTTAGGATCCTGCCTAACCGTACCCTTAGAAAAAAAAAAGCAGGAAAAACTTTTAACAACCAGTATTATATGTGAAACCTTAGCTTTCTTATAGCTGTATTGTGTGCACATTTATTTAAACCATTAGCTTTTCCTATTTGTGTGTATGTGCTACTTAACAGCGATGTTACTGTTGGCTGACTACTGTTTGCCCACGATAAGTTGACGACTGGCGCGGTGGCTGTCGGGAACGGCCGTGGGCCCGCATCACAGATGCCGAGGGTTGAGGAGCTGTGGGGGGAAGGCAGCGTCAGCCGCTTGCAACAGTGATGGCGCCATTGCCCGTGCTTTGCGCCTAACGCTAAATCGCAGGCGGCGCTCGCGGAATTATTGCCCGCTGAAGTGATACTTCCGTCGGGTCGGTAATCAGCTAATTTGTTGCCATATTCATGCTCGAGAATTTTACCTACAACTTATGTATTATTTATGTACCGAAAACAATGAAAAATGAATGTACAGGGCGTCTGAAAAGTCTTTCCTTGATTACATAAATTGATAACTCAGGCCAGAAGTAAGATACAAGTATGAAACTGGTGTCTAATTGTTTACAAACTAACAAAGTTTTTTTCACACATCAGTAAACGTCCACGTGAGCACCCTTGGTAGCACGTAGCACATCTAGGCGATATTCAATTTCCGTCCACACACTAGGCAACATCACTGGAGGGATCGATTCAACAACTGTGGTTATCCGTTGCCGCAGGGTTTCAAGATCTGGTACACGCGTTCGGTAGACCTCATCCTTGACATAACCCCATAAAAAGAAGTCTAATGGGGTTATGTCAGTAGAGCGTGGAGGCCAAACCGTTGGCCCATCACGACCAATCCATCGCCCAGGAAAGGTCATATCGAGATAGGCACTGACTCCCAAACCCCAATAAGGCGGTGCACCGTCTTGCTGAAACAAGACGTCGGGATGATGCTTAAGCAGCTGAGGAACAGCATACAGTTGCAACATGTCCGAATACACTGCAGATGTGATGGTAGCCTCAGCGAAGAAGAATGGCCTGATAATTCGATCGTGCAATAGCGCACACCAAACATTCACCTTTGGACTGCCTTTGGTGCACGGTTGTGAACCCCAAATGCGCACATTATGGCGATTCACTACTCCACCGACGAAAAAGGTCGCTTCGTTGGAAAAGACAATTCGTCTGAGATAACCATCATCGTCCTCAATACGTGATAGCATTTCGACCGCAAAGTCATATCGACGTGTACTGTCATTGGGCTACATGGCCTGAACGAGTTGCACTTTGTATGCACGAAACAATAAACGTTTGTGTAAAATGTCATGGAGAGAGCTTTTTGGCATCTGTAATTCACGTGAGGCCCTGCGCACCGATTTCTTCGGACTCCGCAGAAAAGACTGCCTTACAGGTTCCACCCTGTCTGCTGAGGTTCTTGGTCGACCAGACGTCGGAAGGTCAGCAACCGATCCTGTGTTCTTGAACTTCTCATACCAGTCTTTAATGCTCTTGACATCAGGTGGATTCCTTCCAAATGTTGTCTGGAAGTGTCTCTGCACTGTGGTTGGTGATCGTGTCTCATGGTACCACAGGACACACGTGCCTTCTCCTGACTGGTTAACATGGCTTCTTGGGCACTGTACCTCATCCACTACTTACGTACTGCGAACCTAAAACAGAAAAAAACTTTGATAGTTGTAAATAATTCGACACAAGTCTCATATTTGTATCTTACTTCTAGCCTGAGTTATCAGTTTACGTAATCAGGGAAAGTCTTTTCGGACATCCTGTAGATGAATGTACGGCTTACGACACTATGAATCGAAAGTAAAAAACTTATGTTTCGAATTTGTTTGCACATTGCATTTATTAAATGCAAATAGCAGCAATGTTTACAAACTATACTTAATTGTACCTGAAAAACTGTCAAAATGATCTTTACTAATGATCACTGTCATTTATGTCTGTTTCAAGATCATCATCAGCGTCTTCGCTTGAGGGAACGGTATTGATGATAACTTCATTGATGGCCATCTTCATTATTCCATCTCGTGTCCAGTACTCTTGTTTTAAATGCTGCCCTTTCCTGCAGTAATTTTGCCGGTCCTGTGCAGTAACTGAAAGGAAAGGAGCATTAACAAGAGTCTACAATCTTTCCTTCGACATGTCACCAGCGACATTTACTGCCTGAAGTTGTGTTTTGTTTTGGCATATGCCAATTTTTTTTCAGATGAAATCGCAGTTGTGTGGCGGCAAACGCAACTAGTGTGTGGCCTCTGGTCTCACAAGTAAGACCAGGTGATTCGGACGGCCAGGTTGTAGGGAAATGGCTGATAATTCTAGCATTTCCGAAATGGCGCTTCAGAAGCTGCTTAGCTTGACTTGCAATGTGCGGAGTTGCGCCATCTTGCATAAAAATGATACCATCCACACATCCACGCTGTTGGAGAGCTGGAATGACGTTGTTGCGCAGAAGACACTCGTAGCGCTTACCAGTGACGGTACAGGTAACAGGACCGGAAGCGAATGTCTCTTCGAAAAAATATGGCTCTAGGATAAATAATGCCGCAAGCCCGCACCACACAGTGAACTTTTTAAGGGGCTCCGGAACGCCCTATACTTGCAATGTTAAAATAACGCTTATAAATCACATCTTTCCTCACAAAGTATTTGAGGTAGGAAGTTGAACTTTTTACAGATTATTTATTGGAATATGGGCTACAACTTAACACAGGGATTTTACAAAATTTTAGTTCAGTTATTAAAGATGATTTTTTTTTCAGTTGTAATGAAAATTCACAACATTTTTTTGCAATTTTTTATTTATATATTCAAAAAATACAGTTTTTTGGAAAAAGGCTGTGTTAAATTATGCAGAAGGTACTGTGTAACATTTACTGAAACTTTGAAACAAATATGTTTGGAAGATCCTTAGAAAACATGTAATTAGTATAAGAAAATAAAAGTTTTGGGAATCGAGCGACAAAGATTGGATTAACTTTTTAGTGCATTCCAGGTCCATAGGATGGAATATCTTCATCCTCTGGAAACTCCTCCTCCAGCTTCCTCTTGTTCCTCCTCCTGTTTACTCTTGCTTGTATTTCTAGACTCTTTACAGCCCTGTCTGCAGCCCGAAGGCGTTCCTTGTCTAAAGCAAGCATCGCTCGTACCACGTTAGAACCTATCTTCATTCCCATATTTCTAAATACTTTGCACCTTACAATGTTGCCATCATTGAAAGTCGCAACAGCAACTTTACTTTTACTCATTATTATACTTCAACAAAACAGAGACTCAAGAAACAGAATTACTTACGAATATTTTCGAGATAACGACAGAGTAAATAAACATTAAACAATCGACAATCACACCAGCGATATATATTGAACCATCACAGGTTAGCCACAACACATACTTTATCTCACATCACTAAAATGTACCTGATGAACACGGACGTTAATAATAACACCATTTGACACCAGTTTAACAGCGCCACAGTGGGTCACGCCCATGTAGAACACATTTCAAAAAAAAATTTAAAAATAGTTGTAGTCTTCGGAATTGAATAAATTATATATCTATTAAAAGGTAATAGTCTGCAGATTCAGAAAACGCAAAAAAGTAAAAATTGAACTTTTCATGATTTTGAGCCTTTCCGGAGCCCCTTAAGATGAAGTAGTACTCGTTGTTTTGCGTGTGGATTTTCCGTTGCCCATATTTTCCGCACTTAGAGCCCACGTTTATTGGACATTTTTTCTCGTTTTTGTCCACACTACCACCACTGAAAGTTACCAACCCTACACTCTTCGCAACACAAGAACCGGTACATGTATTCAACTGTCAGAGGTATCAGAACGGTTTTAGTTTTTAACTTTCGACTCGTTCGTTCCCGGTACAGGGATCTTTACTTCAAATTAATACATTTATCGTTCTCCATCATCCTAGAAAGTCTGTAACATTATCACGGAATCACCCCATATGTACGTACATTTACAGACGACAGCACCTATAACTTTGACGCACTGCAGTCTCGTTGGATGACGTTTCCGGACATGGGTTCCTATTCAAAATACGATGTACTCACTCCCCTCTACAAGTCCTAAAAGTCCGCAACGGGAATTTCCGACCACCCTGTATAAAGCGCCATATATTGATCTACTTTCGTAGTATTTTTTTTCTTCTGACATACTTTTACCCCGTTCTCCGATAATATTCCGTTGCAATTTGACGTCATACTGACCAGTGCTGTTATTTCTGCAGCTTTTTGAAAGTTTAATTACAATCACTCTGTACTTCATATGTGTCACAGTAGCCGTCAGAAACCGTCTACTGTACAGGGTGTAACTGCAGACATTGTGATCATTGGTGCCTTACCGTGTGCCAACTTCAGTGCGTTAGTTGTTTTTTGCCTGGGTCTAACAATCTTCCCACAAACAAGTAACGCAATTTACTACCTGATGTTTTCTGGACGGTCGTCATTAGCACTAACCGTTCTGCGTCCACGTATATCTTAACTGCTGCCCAGGGAAAAATATGCGTTAATGTCTTTCTCTTGCCACCTGCATCTGCAGGCACTAATCAACCTAAAAAAATACTTCTCCTAGTAGCTATAACTATCAGTCTGGAAATGAGTAAACTGATGTAATATTGCTCAGTATACCGTCTTCTGTCGCCAATAAAAATGTCTGCACTTATACCCCTAAATCTATGTAAAACAGCTACCGAAATGCGATAAAACAACTAACACAAATGTCTCCAGCTGCTATTAACCAGAGTGTACACGGTAGCCACACTTCATGTTATGTTGGTTGTCGGTAATAAGTGTTCTGCTTTTAAATTTCCTTCTCAGTTCTGATGAGAAGTCAGTGAAAAGCGCCAACTGACATGCGTGCAAAGTTTTGCAGTTATGTTAAGGAAAGCTGGAGCTGTTGTTGAGCGTCAAATGCAGTATCTCCGCGTATTTCTCGCTTACGTACAAATTCAAACACACAAATTAGTCTTCTCCTACACCATTTTGCTTGCTTCGCCAAAACCATTGCTTTCGTCATCCAAAATAATCCTCTCCGAATATCAAAGTTTTGCATCGTGTCTGTAATTATACAGGATGTAAATGATAATTGTTTGGAGCGTATCGCAGTGGTGTAGAGGAGGAGGCCATGACTAACAGTGTGGTGAGGGGCGCTTTTGGTCCGTCACAACGGAAAACCACCGCAAATTGGCCTGCATAAACCACACAAGCTACAGCGCATGTGGGTCGCGGAAGATCTTCAGTATCCTGTCGCTCTCTGCGCACAAACTATTGGTCATACGGAAGAAGAAAAGCGAATACGGCCGTTTTTGCAGCAAATGTAATGTACTTTACTTTCTGAATGGGATACGTTTTCGCTACAGGCCGTGGCTTTCGAGTTGTTCAGGGAAAACGTACAAAAGTGACCTTCAGAGGCACCCCCACCGCAACACTGCCCCCCCCCCCCCTTCTCCCCAGAGGTCAGGACTTTTATTACGTTTTTCATGCAGTCCCTCCAACCACTGTACCAGAATTTGCCAATACACAAATTATTTCCCATATTCGCCCTTTTTAGGTCTTCATTGACTGTGTAGTCAATTATTACGCCACCGGTCACAGATTCTAAAATTTACGTTTGTGCAAATTTTACGCCACAGTTTTGTGAATTTTGACAGAGTAAAATTAACAATTAAATTGTTTTGTTTGTCTGACCTTCTTACAATGAAACCAGTGTGCTTTTAAGGGCTCAAATCGAATTCTAAACGCAATTAGCTTTCGCATGACAAAAGTGTTTTTCTTTCAGTACCCTCACGGGAAAGTTCAATTCAATAATGTTAACGAAACAGCCCAAGAAACTGGTCGCATAATAAGCCTGTCAATGGAGATCAGAAAATGTCTAATGTGGGAAATAATTCGAGTAGTCGCTAATTTTCGAACACTGGTAGGAGAGAGGGGGTGAGGGCTGGGGATGAAGGTGAGAGTGGGGGAAGGGGGGGGGTTAGAGATGCGTTTGAAAGTCACCTTTCTAGGTTTTTGTTGAATAACTCGAAAACCACGGCCTCTAGCGAAAACGTATCCTAGTACAAAATTAAGCTACGTTAAATTCCCTATGAAAAAACTAGTATTTATTTTTTTCTCTAGCACGCAGAGAGTAACCGGATATTGAAAGGCCGGCCGGTGTGGCGCTTCAGTCTGGAACCGCGTGACCGCTACGGTCGCAGGTTCGAATCCTGCCTCGGGCATGGATGTGTGTGATGTCCTTAGGTTAGTTAGTTGTAAGTTCTAGGGGACTGATGACCATAGATGTTAACTCCCATAGTGCTCAGAGCCATTTGAATCAATTTTGATATTGAAAGTCCCGTGCAACGTGCAAGCGCTGTAGCTCGGTGAGTCTTTTTTTTTTTTTTTTTTTTTTTGCCCAATGTGTGGTGGTTTCCCGACTTGATGGACCACAAATAACTTATATCAAATTGTTCTTCTCGACTTCGCCTTCAGTACTGTAGTACGTTGTGAACAATTCTCATTTACACCATGTGTGGCGACTATTGGCTCCAAAGAATATGAACGCAGCGTTCTTAGGTTATGCTCGTTCACCTTAGTGTACACACATGTTCACAGGCACAAGCGAATGACAGAGAACACTGGATAATTGTCTGCGTCTTTTTGTATGCTAGCGTTCGGCTCCATTCGCTCCGGTCTAAACCGGAACTTCTTTAAACCTTGCGGTGTTTTATGTCATAGAGTTTAAGTATCTCTGGAGTGAGCATTGCATTCTACATATGTTGCAGCATTAAGCTGGGATTGTCACATGATGGCGAGACGACCCTTTTTGTTTCTGCTTTCTATAGAGTTCGAAGCTTACGATATCGCGCGTATTTGTTGCGTTTTTACCATCGATTTATTCGTAATAGCAGTGGTCCACACTGAGGTTGCTACAGGCCCAAAGAAAAACATGTGAACTGAAAAAAAGGTGGTGTATGAATACTTTGACGTACTGTACTGTTTTGGTTGCATTTTGAACAGATGTTTTAAATCTTTCATTATGTGTGCGGAATAGGCAGAATTGTTGAGCAAAATCTTTGGCCATATGCTGCAATCACGTCTAATAGAGAATTCTGTCTTGGTGTTCATACAAGCAAAATGCAACTGAACTGCACAGCTTGAAATATGTTGGTAGATTGTTTTACTCGTTATACAATTCTGATACCTCACATTTGCCAGATATATGACCGGTTTCTTTGATCGAAACCAGAATATTTGACCTAGATACCAAATGGTATACTGTAACACACAAAGTAGTTCTGGTTTTATGTAAAACCGATATGTTTTTGAAAATTTTCACTTTTGTCTGAAAGGATGATTGCACAATATAGAAGCAAAATTACGTCTGTTTGCTCGTGTGTGTTTTCTTTACATTAAGAGAATTAAAAGTGAATATGAGGTTAAATATGTGTGAACTGCAAACACACTGGTACGGATCACTTCATTTGTTTATTTTTATTGCACTACTAGCATCCACAGACCTATGTTGTATTTTCTGTTTTGTTGATAAATCAGAGGAAAAAGAGCAGATTAAATACGTATCAGCAAAAAGAGGAAAAGAAGAACAGTAGCAAAACACAAACACCCGCACTTACTCTAATCATTTCAGGAGAAATTTAGCTGCTTTGTTGGACGTTTCTTAACAACCATGAAATATGAGTGCATAACACGAGAGTGAACTTCTCCATGTGTGCCATATTCCCCATTTATCTTCATACTGTTACATAGGTGTAGTCAAAAAATGACACTAAAGGGCTAAAATAAAGTACATAAGGAACAACTATATTATATACATTAAATGTATTCGCAGTTGCGTATATGGGCAACCATCAGCTGTATTATGGAATGATGAAAGTGAAAATTTGTCTCGGACCGGGACTCGAACCCGGGTTTCCCGCTTACCGTGAGCGGTCGTCTTAATTTTTTCCTTTTTGTTGACCTCATTTTATCCGTTATTTTTCGTAGTATCTGCTCGGGGCGGACGTCCCATGACACCCGTTCAAGCTCGTCATTGATCCATTCACTCAGTTTTTTTATACAGAGGGCAGCTAACCCTCTGATCGGTCGATCACACTGAACTACCGTGGCCGGCAAATTTGGCTATCCGAACACGACTCACACGATATTGCAATGCCTGCTTATTCCGAATTATGATGTTAATTCAGAATAACACACGCACTGCAGTGTCGTAAGTAACTATATTACAAGGTCATATAAACTGTTCTACAGTCGTAGTACATTTATCCAGCTGTTTTTTTCCTAACTTGGTATTTATTTTGTTAGGTAGTGAGAGCGCTAAATACATGTGTCAGAGTGTTAGCACAAGGCAAAATTACCTTCTAGCCTACAAAAAAAAAAAAAAAAAAAATCTAGAAAAAGGAACGAAGAAGCAGGATGCATGATCGACAGTGTGCTGCGAATTCAGTTTTTTTTCGAGACGTTTTCAAAGCCACTAGCTTACTATCAAGTCGTTTTGCAATGCCATCACAGAAAAACGTATTCAAACAGACTAGGTAATACGATAAAGTGCCGTACAAAACCCAGAAATAGCTGGAGCTATCCCAAAAACAAACAAATTGGGAGATCTGAGATATGACCCATTTCACAAAAAACCAAAATTCCCGTTCATTTTACTCTTCAGAGCTAAGAGCTCAGTTCATTCCAGGTATCAAAAGAAAATTATTATGGTGTGTACAAAACCCATATACCAAATCCACGTTGCCTACGAAGGGAATCTGTCTGCCCTAGCGATATAACATTCAGTACGCATTACGGGCAAACTCACGCCGCCCCGAGATCACGTGACCACTACGGCACTGTATCTTGACTACACAAAATCTATTCTGCGTATCTGAATGTTCATAATAGAGATATTTCTTCTCTGTGGGTGCTACATGACTGGCGATAAGTACTTATATTGTGGTAGGGGTGCCAACGACAACTGACACGAAGAAAATTCCCTGGCCCATTCCACGGCGACAGTTGCGGTCAGAAATCGTAAGACTACGGGAATTTCAGCTAAGTGTGGCACCTTCCGTTTGGATCAGTTAGTCTTATTTCTGATACGATAAAAGTCGTCTAAGGGGCTCCGAACAGGCTGGAAAATCCCTATCTTAAACAACCTCAAATTGATACATGCGAAAGACACCTTTTTCCACAAACTATCTTCAATAAAAATTTGAAAAATGTATGACTTATTAGGTCACACATTTCTAGCCACTTCAACGGAGGGATTTCTAAAAGCATTGATGAGTATGAAGGTACTGATTATTTTTGTAAAAAGTCGACTCAAAAATGAAAATACTGTCTACACTTTTATGTATGTAAGGCTCTAACTCCTTTGAGAGTTACAAAATACGAAAATCCCAGTGTTAAAATATGCACCATATTCCAATGAGTATACCCTATAATTTAGAACTAATGTAGTAGTTGGAAGATAAGAAAAAGTACACTTTATCCTGAAAAACTGCAACTTACAGGAAACAGCCATTAAAGTTGTCAGTGCATCAGAGCTCCATATGATGAATTTTCTGCTTCTTCTTTCTTCTCACCTTGCAATTTCTTTTTTCCTGCTCGTCTGTGCTGTCTTGCCCTTGTTTCAAGGCTTCTTTCTGATGTCCTAACTCTTTCTTTACCTAAATTAGACATTTGTTTTACTGTGAAACAGTTAACAGTTTGTAGCAGTCTTTCCAGGACCTCACACCTTGCAACATTTCCTTTCTTGGACGTTGCCATTACATTTTAAGACACCAAAATGCAGTGCACTAATTGTCTTGGGAATTCTGGCCCAGATTATTCCGGTGAGTGACTCGTTAAGATTCTGGGTGCAGTCATGCATACATTTTCTTTCTTTCTTTTTTTTTAATCTCATTTTTCTCGCTTTTGTTCGTTGCATCTGCTCGCGGCGGACGTCGTAAGACAACCTTTTAAGTTCGTTGTTGATCGATTAACTCAGTTTTTTTTTAATTGTTATTACAGAGGGCACGTAACCCTCTGAGCAAACACGCTGGGCTACCGTGTCGGCGTGATACCATTGTATTGGTAGTCTTGCTGTTTACCACTTTGCCACCATGTAAGCGGTGTTCTTCAGTAGTCTCACATCTATCAAATCTTTGAAAGTTTCTTTGAAGACCTCAATTAGGGCGAAAGCTGGTTTGTGAATAACTTTCTCGCCATTTTTCTGTGTTCTGTTGTATTTACACTATGAATCACTGCCCGTACAGCTAATAACATTTTGCCTGATCGCCATGCCACAATAATTTTGAGTTGTTTGTAGGACAGATTCTGCGAGTTTGTTCTTACTACTTAATCCTCTGCCGTCTTCCAGTTTCTTTCCGTTGTATTCAGTTTTGAATCGTCACAGTGTCGTACTCATTCGCTTTTGAACATGACCTATGCACTCCAGTTTACTGATAGTTACATTTTCTCCGTATGGCTTCTCTTCCGCAACTACCTTGAAAGTTTTTAAGTCCAAGTAATTGCCCTCGGAGGGGGGTGGCTAAAAAAATCAAATTACAGTTTGAGAAATGTCGACTGTACAGGGTCACGCACGCACAGTATTTTGTGTAAGTGTACGAATGAACCGGAAATAAGGCAATATCACATATGTATTATACAATCACGCAAAATTTATTTAGTGCAGAGTAATGATATTTCGAGAATACATTTATCTAGGTAACATATTGAAATGATTAGCATTGCAAGATCGCAGATCAGTGTATACTCCATTGCAATAGTGAAATGATGGTACATTAATGACCGGGGTAACCGCCGTCATGTTGAGTGTAAGCATACAAAAGTGCATGCATTGTGTTGTAGCGCGCATCTCGTGGTCGTGCGGTAGCGTTCTCGCTTCCCACGCCCGGGTTCCCGGGCTCGATTCCCGGCGGGGTCAGGGATTTTCTCTGCCTCGTGATGGCGGGGTGTTGTGTGCTGTCCTTAGGTTAGTTAGGTTCAAGTAGTTCTAAGTTCTAGGGGACTGATGACCATAGATGTTTAGTCCCATAGTGCTCAGAGCCATTTGAACCATTGTGTTGTACAGGCGCCAGATGTCAGTTTGTAGCACAGAGTCCCATGCCTGTTGCACTTGATCACTCAATGCACGGACGGTTAATGCTGGCCGTGGATGACGCTGGAGTTATCGTCCGATGATGTCCCATATGTGCTCGATCGGAGTCGGATCTGGTGATCGAGCACGTGAAGCCAACTTGTCGACACTCTGCAGAACATGTTGGGTTACTACACTACTGACCATTAAAATTGCTACACCACGAAAATGACGTGCTACAGACGCGAAATTTAACCGACAGGAAGATGATGCTGTGATACGCAAATTTTTAGCTTTTCAGAGCATTCACACAAGGTTGGCGCCGGTGGCGACACCTACAACGTGCTGACATGGGGAAAGTTTCCAACCGATTTCTCATCCACAAACAGCAGTTGATCGCGTTGCCTGGTGAAACTTTGTTGTGATGCCTCGTGTAACGAGGAGAAATGCGTACCATCACGTTTCCGACTTTCATAAAGGTAGGATTGTACCCTATCGCGATTGCGGTTTATCATATCGCGACATTGCTGCTCGCGTTAGTCGAGATCCAACGACTGTTAGCAGAATATGGAATCGGTGGGTTCAGGAGGGTAATACGGAACGCCGTGCTGGATCCCAACGGCCTCGTACCACTAGCAGTTGAGATGACAGGCATCTTATCCGCATGGCCGTAGCGGATCGTGCAGCCACGTCTCGATCCCTGGGTCAACAGATGGGGACGTTTGCAAGACAAGTTCGACGACGTTTGCAGCAGCATGGACTATCAGATCGGAGACCATGGCTGCGGCTATCCTTGACGCTGCATCACAGACAGGAGCGCCTGCGATGGTGTACTCAACGACGAACCTGGGTGCAAGAATGGCAAAACGTCATTATTTCGGATGAATCCAGGTTCTGTTTACAGCATCATGGTGGTCGCATCTGTTTTTGGCGACATCGCGGTGATTGCACATTGGAAGCGTGTATTCTTCATCGCCATACTGGCGAATCACCCGGCGTGATGTTATGGGATGCCATTGGTTACACGTCTCGGCCACCTCTTGTTCGCACTGACGGCACTTTGAACAGTGGATGTTACATTTCAGATGTGTTACGACCAGTGGCTCTACCCTTCATTTGATCCCTGCAAAACCCTACATTTCAGCAGGATAATGCACGACCGCATGTTGCAGGCCCATTACGGGCCTTTCTGGATACATAAAATATTCGACTGCTGCCCTGGCCAGCACATTCTCCAGATCTCTCACCAATTGAAAACGTCTGGTCAATGGTGGCCGAGCAACTGGCTCGTCGCAATATGCCAGTCACTACTCTTGATGAACTGTGGTATCGTGTTGAAGCTGCATGGGCAGCTGTACCTGTACACGCCATCCAAGCTCTGTTTGACTCAATGCCCAGGCGTATCAAGGCCGTTATTACGGCCAGAGGTGGTTGGTCTGGGTACTGATTTCTCAGGATATATGCACCCAAACTGCGTGAAAATGTAATCACATGTCAGTTGTAGTATAATATATTTGTCCAATGAATACCCGTATATCATCTGCATTTCTTCTTGGTGTAGCAATTTTAATGGGCAGTAGTGTATAATGTTTGTGGGCGATCGTTATCCTGCTGAAAAACACACTGAATACTGTTCACGAATGGCAGAACAACCAGACTGGCGTACAAATTTGCAGTCAGGGTGCGTGGGATAACTATGACAGTGCTCCTGCTGTCGTATGAAATGGCGCCCAGGCCATAACTCCAGGTGTAGGTCAAGTGTGTCTAGCATGCAGACAGCTTAGTTGAAAGCCCTCAACGGCCCTCCTTCTCTCCAACACATGGCCATCACTGGCAGTGAGGCAGAAACAGCTTTCATCAGGAAAAGCGACAGACTCCCACCCTGCCCTCCAGTGAACTCGCGCCTGACACCATTGAAACCGGAAATGGGGTCATGGAATGCACACTGCAAGGCGTCTGTCTCGGAGCTGTCATTGAGGTAACCAATTTGTAACAAGTGTTCCACTATGGTGGCAACTGCTGCTCAGATTGCTGCTCCAGATACAGTGCGATGCACCAGAGCCATACGCCGAACACGATGGTCTTCCCTCTCGATAGTGCCACGTGGACGTCCGGTGCCCGATCTTCTTGCGACCTTACATTCTCATGACCACCGCTGCCAGCATTCAAGTTCATTGGCTACATTCATGACAAGTTTTTCTGCAGTATCGCAGAAGGACATCCACATTCTCGTAGCCCTATTACACGACTTCGTTCAAACTCAGTGAGGTGTTTGTTGATTATGTCTTCGTCGCCTTAAAGGCATCTTTGACTAACACCAACGCATGACTGACACCAAATCATCACGTCCAGTCTCATTGGTAACTAACGTTCACGACCATTGGTGTGTATATCTAAAAAAAATTGATTTGCATCCTCATGGTGGAGTTACAGGTGCGGCTCTTGTGCGACTTGCACGAAGGTTGAACAGGCATCATATTTTAGATGTAGAAACATGCTTACCAACTTTCGTTTATGTCGCACAAGTCCTGATTTGAGTTGTGACTTTTTTTCGTCAATGTAAAGGGGAAATTCCATAGATTAAGATAAATGAAAAAAAAAAACAAAAACTGAAGATTTAAATCCGTGCGGAACCCCTTAACTCCATGTTGTTGTTGTTGTGGTCTTCAGTCCAGAGACTGGTTTGATGCAGCTCTCCATGCTACTCTATCCTGTGCAAGCTTCTTCATCTCCCAGCACCTACTGCAACCTACATCCTTCTGTGTATCTGTTTAGCCTTGGTCTCCCTCTACGGTTTTTACCCTCCACGCTGCCCTCCAATGCTAAATTTGTGACCCCTTGATGCCTCAGAACATGTCCTACCAACCGCGCCCTTCTTCTTGTCAAGTTGTGCCACAAACTCCTCTTCTCCCCAATTCTATTCAATACCTCCTCATTAGTTATGTGATCTACCCATCTAATATTCAGCATTCTTCTGTAGCACCACATTTCCAAAGCTTCTATTCTCTTCTTGTCGAAACTACTTACCGTCCACGTTTCACTTGCATACATGGCTACACTCCATACAAATACTTTCAGAAACGACTTCCTGACACTTAAATCTATGCTCGATGTTAACAAATTTCTCTTCTTCAGAAACGCTTTACTTGCCATTGCCAGTCTACATTTTATATCCTCTCTACTTCGACCATCATCAGTTATTTTGCACCGCGAATAGCAAAACTCCTTTACTACTTTAAGTGTCTCATTTCCTAATCTGATTCCCTCAGCATCACCCGACTTAATTCGACTACATTCCATTATCCTCGTTTAGCTTTTGTTGATGTTCATCTTATATCCTCCCTTCAAGACACTGTCCATTCCGTTCAACTGCTCTTCCAAGTCCTTTGCTGTCTCTGACAGAATTACAATGTCATCGGCGAACCTCAAAGTTTTTATTTCTTCTCCATGGATTTTAATACCTACTCCGAATTTTTCTTTTGTTTCCTTTACTGCTTGCTCAATATACAGATTGAATAACATCGGGGAGAGGCTACAACCCTGTCTCTCTCCCTTCCCAAGCACAACTTCCCTTTCATGCCCGTCGACTCTTATAACCGCCATCTGGTTTCTGTACAAATTGTAAATAGCCTTTCGCTCCCTGTATTTTACCCCTGCTACCTTTGGTATTTGAAGGAGAGTATTCCAGTCAACATTGTAAAAAGCTTTCTCCAAGTCTACAAGTGCTAGAAACGTAGGTTTTCCTTTTCCTTAATCTTTCTTCAGTATTGCCTCACGTGTTGCAATATTTCTACGGAATCCAAACTGATCTTCCTCAAGGTCAGCTTCTACCAATTTTTCCATTCGTCTGTAAAGAATTCGTGTTAGTATTTTGCAGCTGTGACTTATTAAACTGATAGTTCGGTAATTTTCAGATCTGTCAACATCCGCTTTCTTTGGGATTGGAATTATTATATTCTTCTTGAAGTCTGAGGGTATTTCGCCTGTCTCATACATCTTGCTCACCAGATGGTAGAGTTTTGTCAGGACTGGCTCTCCCAAGGCCGTCAGTAGTTGTAATGGAATGCTGTCTACTCCCGGGGCCTTGTTTCGACTCAGGTCTTTCAGTGCTCTGTCAAACTCTTCACGCAGTATCGTATCGCCCATTTCATCTTCATCTACATCCTCTTCCATTTCCGTAATATTGTCCTCAAGTACATCGCCCTTGTATAGACCCTCTATATACTCCTTTCACCTTTCTGCTTTCCTTTCTTTGCTTAGAACTGGATTTCCATCTGAGATCTCGACATTCATACAAGTGGTTCTCTTCTCTGCAAAGGTCTCTTTAATTTTCCTGTAGGCAGTATCTGTCTTACGCCTAGTGAGATAAGCCTCTACATCCTTACATTTGTTCTCTAGCCATCCCTGCTTAGCCATTTTGCACTTCCTGTCGATCTCATTTTTGAGACGTTTGTATTCCTTTTTGCCTGCTTCATTTACTGCATTTTTATATTTTCTCCTTTCATCAGTTAAATTCAGGAGAGAATCGCCCAGTGTGGCCATTGCCTAAGCATGGCCCTTGATGTAGGCATCACGTCAAAGCTGGCCGGGCAGGTGAGCTCCGGCTGGTGCTGCCGCGGCGCGGCGGCGCGGCGAACCTCGGCGCTATCGAGCGCGGCGCGCTGCGGCTGAGCTCTGGCCGGCGTCCACAGGTACAGCGGCGACCGTGGCAGGACGGCGCGCAGCGGCAGGCGGCCAGCGGCACGGCACCCCGCAGGAGACGAGCCCTTCCGCGCCAGCGCCGCAACACTCGACTGCCAGCGCGGTAAGTCGTCGCACGTGCACCCTCCGAACACGTGCCAGACACGTGGTACCCACACCGCAGACGCGCGGTCCATTTCCTTGCGGTGCACGTGATCCTGGGACAATTGTAAATATCAACGTTGTCATACAAATTCCGGGAGAAACCTGATTTCTTACACGGGCGGTCCATTTCCTTGCGGTGCACGTGATCCTGGGACAACTGTAAATATCAACGTGGTCATACAAATTCCGGCAGAAACCTGATTTCTTACACGGAATTTGTGAGGTTGGATATGCAAAGGTGGGAGCGAATAACTGTACTGTCAACACATCTTACGGTACCTTAGTTACACAGCTATGACATCGTAGCTCCCGACACTTGACATTTCCAAAATTGATAATGTCATGCTATACGCCAGATATATCGTGGTTGAATGTGGAAAGAAGTTGTTGGCATATGTAATACTACGGCCAGCTTTTTTATCATGCTTTAGTTCTAAGGCCACGTGAACACACTGTGATAAATATCCGTGTGTTACGTTTTGAAACAATAGACATGTGGAATTCATGAAGGAAAATTTTAAGATCTACCTCAAGGTTCAAACTACAGTCGAAACCGGTTATAACGACGTCGAAGACACCAACAGTTTGCGGTCGTTATAGCTGAAAGTCGCACAAACTGGGTTTTTGCTTTATTTCTTGATAAATATGTTGTATCTGTAAATTTTAGGCTGCTATTGAGTAAACACCTCAAAAAGTAGGTAGTACAACAATAGTATGTACAATGTAGTATTTGTGGAGAGGGATTGAAGAGAAATTTTTCTTACGTTTATGCAGTACATATAGCAATAAAATGCCAGCAAAATGTAAAATCCTTTAATAAGTGAAGAAAGAAGTAGCAATAACATAAACTGTTCATTACTGTCGAACACGGTTAAGAATTAACTTACTGTAAGTGCTTTATAGTATAATAGTGATGAATGACACAACTTAGTTCCAGTCACTGTGTTACAAAAATTAATCAACAGCAAGCCAGCCGTAGTGGCCGTGCGGTTCTAGGCACTGCAGTCCGGAACCGCGAGACTGCTACGGTCGCAGGTTCGAATCCTGCCTCGGGCATGGATGTTTGTGATGTCCTTAGGTTAGTTAGGTTTAAGTAGTTCTAAGTTCTAGGGGACTGATGACCTAAGATGTCAAGTCCCATAGTGCTCAGAGCCAATCAACAGCAGCAAAATGAAAAGACAGTAGTCTATGCATAAATTAGAAAGGCCTACACATTCTCCTATGTTTCTCTTTAAAATGTTGTGCAAATGTGATATAGGCCTACTGTAGCTAAAAACATTGACAGTATCTAACACTCATAACCACAAGAAATCAATAGCGAATACACTTTTATTTCATTTCTGTACTTTAATAAAGATACATATTGGAATTTAATTTTGAGTTTGTTTTATACAATCGCAGCAAAGACAATACTATTTTTTTTGGCCAGTTGCTTTATCTTCAAAATGCAATACAGTAACGCATATTACAATATACTATACTAATTAAGCCAATCAATTACCTTCGTTTGCTTTCTGCATTTTACGATACATTCGTTTTAATGTCTGATTTGAAATCATCAATCCGCAGAAAATGATAGTTTCAAAATAATTGTTACATTGTTGTCAGTGTCCGCCCCCGGCAGCTGAGTGGTCAGCGTGACAGAATGTCAATCCTAAGGGCCCGGGTTCGATTCCCGGCTGGGTCGGAGATTTTTTCCGCTCAGGAACTTGGTGTTGTGTTGTCCTAATCATCATCATCATTTCATCCCCGTCGACGCCCGAGTCGCCGAAGTGGCGTCAAATCGAAAGACTTGCACCAGGCGAACGGTCTACCCGATGGGAGGCCCTAGTCACACGACATTGTTGTCAGTAATACCCAAACACGTATCAAACAAAAATTTAGATGTTATAGCGGTATATTTATCTGAAAATGTAATAAAATACGTCGTTTTATACGATAAGTCGCAATAAGCGCTGTCCTACTAAGTGATTTTTTTTGAATACATGTTTTACAAAGGATTTAGAGGGGACTGTTAGATTTCGCTGTTATAGCCAATACGTCGTTCAGCGATGTCGAGTGTAATTGCAGAATTATAAAAATAAACACTCCTAGCACCGTGTGGTTGTTGTTTTCAGCAAAATGTCTTTGCGAAAGCTATGATGCACGACATTAAAAAGATTTTACATCACTATTTGATGGTCACTTTTTTGTAAAACAGAATTACTATTACGTAAATATATTGTGTATATCTATTAAACGTTTGTAAATCGTACAGTTAATTTTTTATTGATCCTACATACAAATTAAAGTGGTAAGTACTTGCAGCAGTCGTCACTTTGTTGATTTTCATTTTACAGCTATTATATACAGGTAAATGTCGTTATCCGCGATGGTTGCGTTCTGCTGAATCGCCATGCACACAGAATTCACTTAAATCAAGAGTCACAGTATTTGTAAAATATGGCGTTAGTTTAACGTTTTATAGCAGAATATCTTTGTATTTTAACAAACATATACATTTAAAAATCTAACTTTGTAATACACAGTCATCATCATACCATCATAATCATTATCATCGTCACACTAAAATTATTTTCATTAAGTCCACCTCCATCCCAAAATGGCTTCTGGATCATTTACATCGGAATTTGGTGATGTTTCTGCGTGAATAGCAGCTCCAGAGAGCGATGCTGGTTGAGACTATTTCCATTCTTTCCATCGCCTCCGAGCGAGATTTGGTCACTCTAGTTGAAGATTGAGCAGTTTTTCGAATGGATTCCACGTTGTCATGAACAGTGCTCAACGTTGATTCACTAAGTTCCTAAGCATACTGAATGTCAACAATACGGCCATCTTCCTCACAGCGATCCAAAACTTCTGACTTTGATTCTAAAGAATATGGCTTCGCACCCGCTTCTTTCCCTCGACAGACACACTTCTTGTCCCTTTATCCGACATTATAAATATATCTTCGCAGGTGTACTGACTTGAATATCTCGACAAACACGACAGAAGATGCACGTTGATATGTGCTAAAGCATTACAGCTTTTGCATACAATTAACAAATGGCAGCACTGGAATTAAAACTAAAATCGCGTATGTGAGAAAACGCGGATATCAAACCTGTGTATACCGGTGTCTAGCTGCATCTTATTGTAGGCAGTTCCACTTGATACTTGGTGCAGCTTCTTCATCTTGTCAGTGATAGATTCACTGCACAACTTATTTGATACTATAACTGTGCTTGGAGACTGAAATACTGTATACCCGAATGTTGAACAGCTGGAAACGGCTGCCGACTTTGCTAATCGAGTCCATTGAGTACCAAAACCCCATTGGACGGCAAGTGGTCTGCAGCATACGCAAAAGGATACTGATGGGAAACAGAAGCGGTCTTCGATGGTGTCACAGATTAGGGCCACAGTTGCTTTTCAGTTCACAGGGAATTGGAGGATTAGTTTTATAGTGTTTCGTAGCATATTTTCACTTTCGTTCTTTTACGAGGAACATTTCATAAATAATGCACGGATTAGTGGTACTGTGGATTGCTTGATGCAATAACAATGAAAATTACGTCACATGTAGTTGGGTGATCGGGGAAGAGGCATGTGTTTTTGTTTTTCCGCTGTGTGCTCTAACATAAAATTGGCGAGAGACAGGAATGGACCCTACAGCGGTCTTGAGTACTGTGACTGTCGAAGACCAGAAATTGTACATTAAGATCGATACTTATACTGCAATCCGCAGTACTTACAGCGAAGTTTGTGGTGAGTTTACAGTGGACTGTACCAGAGTTTCACGTCGGGCTAATCGTTTCCGTGGTGGTCGTATGAGCATAGACGATAATCCAGGACCCGAAAGGCCAAAAACTGCAATAGAAGATCGCAGTGCGACCTGTGAGAAAATCTCTGAAGCCACGGGGATTCCCCCAACATCACTGCTCCGTATTCTGACAAATGACTTGGAGAGGAGAAACATTTCTGCGAGATGGGTCCCATACTGTTTGACTACCGAAGAGTAGCAGAAAAGTCTGGACATTGCAACCTTTGTCAAAAAACGATTCGACGACCTCTGTTGCTCGAGGTTGGACCACGACAATGCTCACTCACATGTCGGCAATGTTTCGACCTAAAACCTGCGCGAACATGGATGGGAAGTGTTGCTGCATTCCCCCTACAGCCCGGACATGAGACCACCGACTTTTTCCCGCAGTTGAAAAACATATGCGAGGACGTCGTTGTCTTTTTCTTTCTACCACCGTTACCCGAGCCGAAGAGGTGTCCTGGATGGAACGATAGAGCTTTCGAGACGTTGGGATACACTCATAGAGAAGCAGAGAGAATATGTTGAAGAACTTTAAAGAGATACTGAAAAAAATAAACGTGTAAGTAAAAAAATAGTGCGCATTGTTTATGAAAAATCCTTCGGGCGTTTTTTGAATTTTTATATTCTTTAAGATGCGAAATCTGAAAATTATTAATCTGTTAATCATGTTCTCTTAGCGTGACTATAGATACAGTATACAATCCTTCGCAGACTGAAAGATAAGAGAGCAGGCCATGTATTTCGGTAGTGTCAGCCTACGATAAAAAGAATGTCGCCAACACAGACCATAGCTCTTTAGTATATCAACATACGCAATTCGGCATTTAGATCTCAGCGCTGGTGTGTATAGTTCAGGTGTAAGTAAGTCCTCACGGCCTATCCACAATGGATCTGCAAGACTCTTCTATATACGAGGGCAGTTCAATAAGTAACACATTTCTTTTCTGAAACAGGGGTTGTTTTATTCAGCATTGAAATACACCAGGTTATTCCCCAATCTTTTAGCTACACAACACTATTTTTCAACGTAATCTCCATTCAATGCTACGGCCTTACGCCACCTTGAAATGAGGGCCTGTATGCCTGCACGGTACCATTCCACTGGTCGATGTCGGAGCCAACGTCGTACTGCATCAATAACTTCTTCATCATCCGCGTAGTGCCTCCCACGAATTGCGTCCTTCATTGGGCCAAACATATGGAAATCCGACGGTGCGAGATCGGGGCTGTAGGGTGCATGAGGAAGAACAGTCCACTGAAGTTTTGTGAGCTCCTCTCGGGTGCGAAGACTTGTGTGAGGTCTTGCGTTGTCATGAAGAAGGAGAAGTTCGTTCAGATTTTTGTGCCTACGAACACGCTGAAGTCGTTTCTTCAATTTCTGAAGAGTAGCACAATACACTTCAGAGTTGATCGTTTGACCATGGGGAAGGACATCGAACAGAATAACCCCTTCAGCGTCCCAGAAGACTGTAACCATGACTTTACCGGCTGAGGGTATGGCTTTACACTTTTTCTTGGTAGGGGAGTGGGTGTGGCGCCACTCCATTGATTGCCGTTTTGTTTCAGGTTCGAAGTGATGAACCCATGTTTCATCGCCTGTAACAATCTTTCACAAGAAATTGTCACCCTCAGCCACATGACGAGCAAGCAATTCCGCACAGATGGTTCTCCTTTGCTCTTTATGGTATTCGGTTAGACAACGAGGGACCCAGCGGGAACAAACCTTTGAATATCCCAACTGGTGAACAATTGTGACAGCACTACCAACAGAGATGTCAAGTTGAGCACTGAGTTGTTTGATGGTGATCCGTCGATCATCTCGAACGAGTGTGTTCGCACGCTCCGCCATTGCAGGAGTCACAGCTGTGCACGGCCGGCCCGCACGCGGGAGAGCAGACAGTCTTGCTTGACCTTGCGGCGATGATGACACACGCTTTGCCCAACGACTCACCGTGCTTTTGTCCACTGCCAGCTCACCGTAGACATTCTGCAAGCGCCTATGAATATCTGAGATGCCCTGGTTTTCCGCCAAAAGAAACTCGATCACTGCCCATTGTTTGCAACGCACATCCGTTACAGACGCCATTTTAACAGCTCCGTACAGCGCTACCACCTGTCGGAAGTCAATGAAACTATACGAGACGAAGCGGGAATGTTTGAAAATATTCCACAAGAAATTTCCGGTTTTTTCAACCAAAATTGGCCGAGAAAAAAAATGTGTTGCATTACTTATTGAACTGCCCTCGTATTTATTGGGCCTTATTGTAGATATTAACATAAAGAAATACTAACTTAGTATTTACAGAAAACAATACCTGTCTATACTGTAAACCATGGAAGTTTCTGCCATTCACAAAGTCATAAACACTCAGACTTCTACAATGTGTCGCCATTATCGGAATCCGCCTTTCAGACTGAAATTCGGGCTATGAAACTTACCACTTTCAGTGATGGATGTAGCTGTGGCCTGATTGATTGCCGCGCGGGGTACCCGAGCGTTCCAGGGCGCCTTGTCACGGTCCGGGCGGCTCCCCCCGTCAGAGGTTCGAGTGTCGAGTCCTCCCTCGGCCATGGGTGTCTGTGTTGTTCTTAGCATAAGGCAGTTTAAGTTAGATTAAGTAGTGTGTAAGCTTAGGAACCGGTAACCTTAGCAGTTTGGTCGCATAAGACCTTACAACAAAATAAAAAAAAATATTCTGACCTGATTGATAGTATTCTACCTCAAAACAAAACGTGTACTATTACACTATTTCTTCGTGCTGGCCAACAGGATCCGGACAGTAGTTACAAAAGCTGGCGCTCTATCCCATCTGTTGGAAAAATTTCAAGTGGTCTTGGAAAATGAGTTAGTGTCTTGCAGCTACAGATCTGCATTTTACAACAACAACAGAGGAGCTAAAATATTGATCAAGAGTAGAGACAAAGGGAAACCTTTGCCACACAGTAGGGTGCATAAAATTACCTGCAATGGCAGTGACAAAGCATACGTTGGTCAAACGGGCTAAGCTGGATGCTAGTGAACAAAGTTTAAATTTTTACAGAAAACGTTTCACCAGAAAACGACCTATACGATGTGGAATGTGAGGCTTTAAGTACTGTTAAGGGGGAACAGAAAGGAGCCACTGCTGGAAATGCTTTAATCCGACAAACATATTAGGCAGAATGCAAAACTTAGTTTTCAATGACGAAATATAATTTACTTTTTCGTATAATGAATGAACAACATCGTCTGGATCACTGTCTTCTTATGTTAATCTAGTGATGGTCGTTTCCGATCTGACTGGCAGATCATCTTCAGAACGAAGTCGGCAAAAGGAAGAACGATACAAAAATTACGTGATTATAGATAGTAACGACAGTTGTACTACGATTTAACACCATTAACTTTTTCATACCCAGGGCGACTAGGTGCAATTTGTCAGTAGTGGTATGAATGTGACAGAAAACTACGTAAGACAGAAAGGTACAGAGGTTTTAATGGGGAAGGTGACAGTCAGAGACGTGACATATGCAGAAGTCAGCATGCTCACACCAGTGACAAGTACACTGATCCAGTGTTGAGATTCTCCCACCATTAAATTAAGAAAATTATTAAAACCAGAAATACGTTAACCAGATACATGTCAGATAAAAGTAAACGTATAAATGTAGGAAACAATCTTGCAGTAATGGTACATTCTACTTTTTCATGTGTATATACATTAATAAAGCCGACAAACTGCAGCAACGGATTCCTGGCTGGAAATGGAATAAATAAAGGTCCTACGAACATGTCTCCGGAAATGGACGGTGTGCGTGCAACGACAACAAATCGTCCCAGACACACAGCACGGAGGTGCATCGCACCCGCGTCACAACAGATGTTGAAAGTGGCCTCCACGGGATTGCTGGTGGTACGGACAGTAGTGGTTTGTCATGCAGGATACACATAATCGTCCTTTGGCTCACACCCTGTTGCTAGGCCACTTGCTGAGGCTTGTACAGGGTGTTTCAAAAATGACCGGTATATTTGAAACGGCAATAAAAACTAAACGAGCAGCGATAGAAATACACCGTTTGTTGCAATATGCTTGGGACAACAGTACATTTTCAGGCGGACAAACTTTCGAAATTACAGTAGTTACAATTTTCAACAACAGATGGCACTGCAAGTGATGTGAAAGATGTAGAAGACAACGCAGTCTGTGGGCCCGCCATTCTGTACGTCGTCTTTCTGCTGTAAGCGTGTGCTGTTCACAACGTGCAAGTGTGCTGTAGACAACATGGTTTATTCCTTAGAACAGAGGATTTTTCTGGTGTTGGAATTCCACCGCCTAGAACACAGTGTTGTGGCAACAAGACGAAGTTTTCAACGGAGGTTTAATGTAACCAAAGGACCGAAAAGCGATACAATAAAGGATCTGTTTGAAAAATTTCAACGGATTGGGAATGTGACGGATGAACGTGCTGGAAAGGTAGGGCGACCGCGTACGCCAACCACAGAGGGCAACGCGCAGCTAGTGCAGCAGGTGATCCGACGGCGGCCTCGGGTTTCCGTTCGCCGTGTTGCAGCTGCGGTCCAAATGACGCCAACGTCCACGTATCGTCTCATGCGCCAGAGTTTACACCTCTATCCGTACAAAATTCAAACGCGGCAACCCCTCAGCGCCGCTACCATTGCTGCACGAGAGACATTCGCTAACGATATAGTGCACAGGATTGATGACGGCGATATGCATGTGGGCAGCATTTGGTTTACTGACGAAGCTTATTTTTACCTGGACGGCTTCGTCAATAAACAGAACTGGCGCATATGGGGAACCGAATAGCCCCATGTTGCAGTCCCATCGTCCCTGCATCCTCAAAAAGTACTGGTCTGGGCCGCCATTTCTTCCAAAGGAATCATTGGCCCATTTTTCAGATCCGAAACGATTACTGCATCACGCTATCTGGACATTCTTCGTGAATTTGTGGCGGTACAAACTGCCTTAGACGACACTGCGAACACCTCGTGGTTTATGCAAGATGGTGCCCGGCCACATCGCACGGCCGACGTCTTTAATTTCCTGAATGAATATTTCGATGATCGTGTGATTGCTTTGGGCTATCCGAAACATACAGGAGGCGGCGTGGATTGGCCTCCCTATTCGCCAGACACGAACCCCTGTGACTTCTTTCTGTGGGGACACTTGAAAGACCAGGTGTACCGCCAGAATCCAGAAACAATTGAACAGCTGAAGCAGTACATCTCATCTGCATGTGAAGCCATTCCGCCAGACACGTTGTCAAAGGGTTCGGGTAATTTCATTCAGAGACTATGCCATATTATTGCTACGCATGGTGGATATGTGGAAGATATCGTACTATAGAGTTTCCCAGACCGCAGCGCCATCTGTTGTTGACATTTGTAACTACTGTAATTTCGAAAGTTTGTCTGCCTGAAAATGTACTGTTGTCCTAAGCATATTGCAACAAACGGTGTATTTGTATCGCTGCTCGTTTAGTTTTTATTGCCGTTTCAAATATACCGGTCATTTTTGAAACACCCTGTACGAGGGTCCGTCTCAGTATCCCGTAGAACCCGGTCCTCGACATCTGGTGTACGCACAGTGCGCCGCCTCCCTGCACGTTCGTCTGTCTGAAAGGACCCACGATCACACAAACCCCCAAAAAGAGCTTGAAATCTTGTGCGACGGTGGTGGTGTCCGTGAGGCTGCTTGTTTTGGTATAGCCGTGCCGCCTCTCGACCGTTTCCATTTGGCAGGCCGTACACAAACACCATCTCGGCTCGATCCGTACACGAATAACGAACCATTCTGCTGCTTACAGTACGCTGCGTCAACCACACAGCCTGCAACACACAGGGAACACACGACACATGGTCATAGGAGCTTCAGTTCACCAGCGCCGTCCACCGTGGCGACACTGCATTTCCGGACACGTGTTCGTAAGACCCTTTTTCCTCCATTTATAGTCAGGAATCCGGCCCCGACGTTTATCGGTTTTATTAATGTTCACCCTGTATATTATGCAACTTTGCTTCTAGGATTACTTCCACCCACACCTCATGTTGTCACGTCCCGGCACAGCCTCACTATACCAGATTGAAGTAAGTGCGAACTGCGTAGCGCAGTCGGGACGTTAATGACAATGGGTTAGTTTATAAACTGCTGTCAACCTTTATATCGGAGATGAGAGGCAGAGAATCTCCTTAGTTTGAAGCAAGTAAGTTTCCTGAAAATAGGTTACAGAATTGCAATAGGCAGAAAAGATTGGTTAGTTTCTATCAAGTTTATTCTCACATATACACTCCTGGAAATTGAAATAAGAACACCGTGAATTCATTGTCCCAGGAAGGGGAAACTTTATTGACACATTCCTGGGGTCAGATACATCACATGATCACACTGACAGAACCACAGGCACATAGACACAGGCAACAGAACATGCACAATGTCGGCACTAGTACAGTGTATATCCACCTTTCGCAGCAATGCAGGCTGCTATTCTCCCATGGAGACGATCGTAGAGATGCTGGATGTAGTCCTGTGGAACGGCTTGCCATGCCATTTCCACCTGGCGCCTCAGTTGGACCAGCGTTCGTGCTGGACGTGCAGACCGCGTGAGACGACGCTTCATCCAGTCCCAAACATGCTCAATGGGGGACAGATCCGGAGATCTTGCTGGCCAGGGTAGTTGACTTACACCTTCTAGAGCACGTTGGGTGGCACGGGATACATGCGGACGTGCATTGTCCTGTTGGAACAGCAAGTTCCCTTGCCGGTCTAGGAATGGTAGAACGATGGGTTCGATGACGGTTTGGATGTACCGTGCACTATTCAGTGTCCCCTCGACGATCACCAGTGGTGTACGGCCAGTGTAGGAGATCGCTCCCCACACCATGATGCCGGGTGTTGGCCCTGTGTGCCTCGGTCGTATGCAGTCCTGATTGTGGCGCTCACCCGCACGGCGCCAAACACGCATACGACCATCATTGGCACCAAGGCAGAAGCGACTCTCATCGCTGAAGACGACACGTCTCCATTCGTCCCTCCATTCACGCCTGTCGCGACACCACTGCAGGCGGGCTGCACGATGTTGGGGCGTGAGCGGAAGACGGCCTAACGGTGTGCAGGGCCGTAGCCCAGCTTCATGGAGACGGTTGCGAATGGTCCTCGCCGATACCCCAGGAGCAACAGTGTCCCTAATTTGCTGGGAAGTGGCGGTGCGGTCCCCTACGGCACTGCGTAGGATCCTACGGTCTTGGCGTGCATCCGTGCGTCGCTGCGGTCCGGTCCCAGGTCGACGGGCACGTGCACCTTCCGCCGACCACTGGCGACAACATCGATGTACTGTGGAGACCTCACGCCCCACGTGTTGAGCAATTCGGCGGTACGTCCACCCGGCCTCCCGCATGCCCACTAATCGCCCTCGCTCAAAGTCCGTCAACTGCACATACGGTTCACGTCCACGCTGTCGCGGCATGCTACCAGTGTTAAAGACTGCGATGGAGCTCCGTATGCCACGGCAAACTGGCTGACACTGACGGCGGCGGTGCACAAATGCTGCGCAGCTAGCGCCATTCGATGGCCAACACCAACACCGCGGTTCCTGGTGTGTCCGCTGTGCCGTGCGTGTGATCATTGCTTGTACAGCACTTTCGCAGTGTCCGGAGCAAGTATGGTGGGTCTGACACACCGGTGTCAATGTGTTCTTTTTTCCATTTCCAGGAGTGTACTTATGTGAGATGTTGGACCATAAACCCCTTAGTAAGATTCAGTCTATTTATTTGGACTTGCTACTTCAAAGCTAATTGCATATAAGAAACAAGTACAAAGAGCACTGAAATCTAAGTAATTGAGACAAAGACTGACAGCCTCTGTTCAACACTATTCCAATGAAACTCTAAAAATCCTACTTGACCTGCAGTTCCTGAGTGTCCACCACAGTCTATCACCGTCTTCTCGTAGTTGAAGTCTTTATCAGCTGTACAGGGCTATTACAAATGATTGAGGCGATTTCATAAATTCGCTGTAGCTCCATTCATTGACATATGGTCACGACACACTACAGATACGTAGAAAAACTCATAAAGTTTTGTTCGGCTGAAGCCGCACTTCAGGTTTCTGCCGTCAGAGCGCTCGAGAGCGCAGTGAGACAAAATGGCGACAGGAGCCGAGAAAGCGTATGCCGTGCTTGAAATGCATTCACATCAGTCAGTCATAACAGTGCAACGACACTTCAGGACGAAGTTCAACAAAGGTCCACCAATTGCTAACTCCATTCGGCGATGGTATGCGCAGTTTAAAGCTTCTGGATGCCTCTGTAAGGGGAAATCAACGGGTCGGCCTGCAGTGAGCGAAGAAACGGTTGAACGCGTGCGGGCAAGTTTCACGCGTAGCCCGCGGAAAATTGGCTCATGCCACAACTGGAGACCGACAGCGCCGACTTCATCTTTCAACAGGATGCTGCTCCACCGCACTTCCATCAAGATGTTCGGCATTTCTTAAACAGGAGATTGGAAAACCGATGGATCGGTCGTGGTGGAGATCATGATCAGCAATTCATGTCATGGCCTACACGCTCTCCCGACTTAACCCCATGTGATTTCTTTTTGTGGGGTTATGTGAAAGATTCAGTGTTTAAACCTCCTCTACCAAGAAACGTGCCAGAACTGCGAGCTCGCATCAACGATGCTTTCGAACTCATTGATGGGGACATGCTGCGCCGAGTGTGGGAGGAACTTGATTATCGGCTTGATGTCTGCCGAATCACTAAAGGGGCACATATCGAACATTTGTGAATGCCTAAAAAAACTTTTTGAGTTTTTGTATGTGTGTGCAAAGCATTTTCAAAATATCTCAAATAATAAAGTTATTGTAGAGCTGTGAAATCGCTTCAATCATTTGTAATAACCCTGTGTTAGCTACTATGGGACTACTCGGCCCCGCTGGTGTCTCGCTGCGGAATCTCCAAACTGCCGGTACTGGCTCTGAATCTGCATCTGAATCTCTGCCTCTAGCTATTCCGCTGCCTGGCCTTTCATTTCGTTTTTCATGTACTTGGGTGCACACGAGTTAATCTGTTTCACACGACCCTTTCATTTCTAAGTGATCGGATTGCGCAAGAATGCCTATGGTTCCACACAACACTCTCGTTTCTAATTGGTCGGCTTGCGCAAGAATGCCTTCGGTTCCACACGACACTTTTCCGCATGTGACTGACACTCTCTCTTGCTGTATTATCGCCCTGGTGTTTGCGTCTTCCGTTGCGCAAGTTTGTTTCATGCTGCTTCCTTTGGCAGGAAGTCAAGCGCTAAGTTATTTGATCAACAAGCCATACTTGGCAGCCTCCGCCGCTTATCTTGTCCCTACGCCCTGGTGGACTATTTCTTAATGTCGGCTGGCTGTTTGCCTATGGAGCCTGGACTCTTATTATGGTCACAAAAGCAGGAATAAAAATTAAAATTTTCTACGGTCACAACAATGTACTTGAAAAGTTGTGAGGCAGAGTGGTGAGTCGTGCTTGGATAACTCAGTCGGTTTGCCCGCAAAAGGGGAAGGTCCCAGGACAGATTCTGGGTGTGGCACTCGGTTTTAACCTGACAGGAAGTTACAAATACATACGCATCTAAAACGTCCAGGAAATTGTGGTACATTGTTTATGAAATACACACATTTTTATTCGGTTATGCAGAAACGTACCTTCTCCAATATGTGGTCTATTATTCTGATGGTTCTTTCCTCGCTAATCCCATGAACCAGGGCATGCCATATTGGCTTCCCCTCTAGATACCATATTGGCTTCCCCTCCAGACTGCTGCCGAAACGGGGTGGCGTCTCTAGGAACGCGGGAATCGAGAACACTACACATACATTATTAATGCAAGCTAATTTCCAAATCCTAGCGTTGAAATAAAGAGAATGCACTTGCTCCTTAGCTATTCTTCTTGCTGACCATTTTGTAGTACTACGAGCAAAAGTAGATATCACTGTGCTTTTGCCGAATGCAAAGATGCTTCCTATAAAACTACGGATGTTATTCACCGTCGATTTCCGGAAGATAAGAGAATCTTAGGGCAAATGGACATCACACTGTAAAAGAACTAATGCTTTTAACTTGAGTTATGTAAGTATTTATTCAGATAATTTCCTCCCCTAAGTTTATGAACGGGACTTAAAAATCAGCTTTTGGGGTTGCGGGGATAATTAAAGGGTGACTTCTTGGCATCATACAAATCGAGATGGAGTTGCATTCTAGGCTGTCACGAGTACTAGCAAGGACAACGTAGGGATAACTGTCAGATATTCATCCTCTTAACACGTTTCTTTGTATTACTGATATCGGTTTTGGAATTATTCGCTTATTGTTTTTTTATGGCGTTTACTAATATGTTATTTCTACCAAAAGAACAACAATAAAGCTGTTATAAAATAGATTTGATGTTATATCAGATAACATGAGCAAGAGATCGCCGGTGTGAAAGAGAAGAGTAGGCTCTCTAGAAGCTTCATCTCCAAAGAAAATTCAATTCCACCAGTCATCCAGCACAGAGGTAGTCCATGACCTAGACGTCACTGCTAAACAGGAAGTACACAGATTAAAAACTGCCGAGGAAAGAAAACTGTGCTTTGAAAAGAAGTAACAAGGTCTGGAAAGCCAAGTATTCGAAGTATGTTGTGGAAGTAAATAAATATGCTTCTTCTACATCTACATGACTGCTCCGCGTTTCATAATTAAATTGATCTGACGGAGTTGTACTCATATTTCCCTTGAGACATACGAGTCTCAACTTTATCTTCGATAATGATGGGAGCTGAATGAATGAATTAAAATTTGTGCAACTGTCAGGATTTGAAGCCAGCCAGGTCTCCTGCTTATCAGGGAGACTTACTAACCATTACCTCGCCAGAGAAGGATGGTTGATGCAGCTGCACGAACTACTCGTGTGTAGTGCCCGCCCTGACAGGGGAAGTGGACTGAAGACGCGAAGTTTATGTTAGGGAGGGCATCGCACTACGGTAATCCGTGCAGCTGTGTCAGCCATACTGTTACGGTGATGTGATGGTTAGCACATGTGCCTGGTGAGCAGCACACCCGGCCACGGCACAAACGTCATTTCTTCGGCTTCTATCATTAGCATAATTAAATGTTGGGCAGAGGGTTCATCGAACCCCCAGCAAGCCATTTCTCTACAATTCCACTGTCAAACGGCGTGCGGAAAAAAACGACTTCTTAAATCTTTCCGTACGAGCTCTGGTTTCTTTTTAATTACAGTGTTCATTACTACCTATGTAGCTGGGCACCAACAGAATGTTTTCGCATTCGGAGGAGAAAACTGGTGACTGAAATTTCATGAGAACATCCTGCCGCAACGGAAAACGCTTTTGTTGTAATGACAGCGACCACAATTTGCATATCACCTCCGTGGACACGCTGCTGAAAATAGAACTGACATATGTAAAAGAACTATGAAGAAAAGTAAAAAATAGATCCCACCACAGATTTAACTAAGGAAGGTATGTGTGGAGAAGTCTCTGTTTATGGCTCCACAGAGGATATCACTTTCTTACACACAAATAACTCAAAAGCAGTCATTTTACCATCTCCCATGCATCGCTCCATGGCAGATGATCCAGACAGTGGGAAGCCAGAATTCATTTCTTTTTATAATCTAGCTAAGTGTGGTCAGAAGAGCGTGACCTACACATAGAGGAGAAGAACGCTTAGGTCGCCAACGGCAATATTTCTTACTGTTGTTGACGTGCGGTGTTCCGTCAGCCTCTTAGTTCTTCATCAAGCCTTCTCTGGTGTTCAGAGACTGAAAAGGATCACTTTTATGAGAATTCTTGCTTAATTACTGGTGTCTCCACAAATACGTCTAACTGCCGGCCGTTGTGGCCGAGCGGTTGTAGGCGCTTCAGTCTGGACCCGCGCGACCGCTACGGTCGCAGGTTCGAATCCTGCCTCGGGCATGGATGTGTCTGATGTCCTTAGGTTAGTTAGGTTTAAGTAGTTCTAAGTTCTAGGGGACTGGTGACCTCCGATGTTAAGTCCCATAGTGCTCAGAGCCATTTGAACCATTTTTTGAAATACGTCTAACTGATATGAAGAATCATCCACGTGAAATAACGTTCTTCATGAGGAGGATTCAAAAGACTGATGAGATTCGTAAAACGCCTTACTGTTGCAATCCTAAACTGAGGAGAAGAACAGAGAACGCACGCCTGGACTGCAGCAAGCCGATCTGCTTGGAATGCGCAAAAAAAAAAAAAAAAAAAAAAAAAAAAAAAAAAAAAAAAAAAAAAATAAAAATATAAAAGTGTGTGGAGAGTGTTTTGCTAATAAATGCCAATCATAATATGTGTAATTATTAAATTTTTAATTTCTGTGACACATTTTTATATTTTGAAGGTGTTAGCTGCAGAGTGTTTAATGAAAAACGGACAGTATAGTTCAAATGGTTCAAATGGCTCTGAGCACTATGCGACTTAACTTCTGAGGTCATCAGTCGCCTAGAACTTAGAACTAATTAAACCTAACTAACCTAACGACACCACACACATCCATGCCCGAGGCAGGATTCGAACCTGCGACCGTAGCGGTCGCTCGGTTCCAGACTGTAGCGCCTAGAACCGCACGGCCACTCCGGCCGGCGACAGTATAGTATGTGGCAAGGAAAAACGTGGTCTCGGACAAACCTGAAATTTAACATAAGAATTTTTTTTATTGTGTGGTTTTGGGGCGCAAAGTAGCTACGGTCATAAGCGCCCATTCTGTGGCTTAGAGAATGGTAAAAAGCCGGATGTTAAATCAGCAGCAATGGGAGCAAAACTCAAGGAGGGAAACTAAAAACGGAAGGAAATCTTAGAGAACTACTATTGAAGAGGGGGGGGGTATTTTCCCCCAAAAAGAGCTTCAAATGACCGATGTCATCTCACTGGCACAGATAAACTCAAGGACGCGATCGGCTGCGCGCGTGTCGTCGGCTAAAAGGGAGGACGTATCAGGCGACAACTGTAAACGGGCGCGTAGCGGACTACAGTATGGGCACTGAAGTACAGGGCTATTACAAATGATTGAAGCGATTTCATAAATTCACCGTAGCTCCATTCATTGACATATGGTCACGACACACTACAGATACGTAGAAAAACTCATAAAGTTTTGTTCGGCTGAAGCCGCACTTCAGGTTTCTGCCGCCAGAGCGCTCGAGAGCGCAGTGAGGCAAAATGGCGACAGAAGCCGAGAAAGCGTACGTCGTGCTTGAAATGCACTCACATCAGTCAGTCATAACAGTGCAACTACACTTCAGGACGAAGTTCAACAAAGATCCACCAACTGCTAACTCCATTCGGCGATAGTATGCGCAGTTTAAAGCTTCTGGATGCCTCTGTAAGGGGAAATCAACGGGTCGGCCTGCAGTGAGCGAAGAAACGGTTGAACGCGTGTATCTGGACTTGCTGGAAAATTGGCTCATGCCAGAACTGGAGACCGACAGCGCCGACTTCATCTTCCAACAGGATGGTGCCCCACCGCACTTCCATCATGATGTTCGGCATTTCTTAAACAGGAGATTGGAAAACCGATGGATCGGTCGTGGTGGAGATCATGATCAGCAATTCATGTCATGGCCTCCACGCTCTCCCGACTTAACCCCGTGCGATTTCTTTCTGTGGGGTTATGTGAAAGATTCAGTGTTTAAGCCTCCTCTACCAAGAAACGTGCCAGAACTGCGAGCTCGCATCAACGATGCTTTCAAACTCATTGATGGGGACATGCTGCGCCGAGTGTGGGAGGAACTTCATTATCGGCTTGATGTCTGCCGAATCACTAAAGGGGCACATATCGAACATTTGTGAATACCTAAAAAAACTTTTTGAGTTTTTGTATGTGTGTGCAAAGCATTGTGAAAATATCTCAAATAATAAAGTTATTGTAGAGCTGTGAAATCGCTTCAATCATTTGTAATAACCCTGTAGAACCGTCCACGGTTGAGAGCAGTGGCGACAAAGCAGGGGAGAATCGCCACTTAAAAGATGTCGATGGCTGAAAAGACAGTGCCCTATCCGGAGTCCAGTTAAAATTACCTCCTCCCGACGACGACGCCGGGAGGAAGAGGTCCAAGCACAGGGAAGAGGCTTCACTTCCTGTAACATCAGGATGAGTATTTATCCTAGAAATTTTCCAGTAATTTTGTTGATGTTCCTGATTCTTGTTGGTTTGTGTAAGGCTAGCTTGGCACAGCATTAACAATTACTTGTTTTTCTAAATATTTGAGAAACATAGGAAAGTCCACTTTTTCGGAACATTACTTGCGTATGTTTTTCATTACCAAATTTTTGATTAACATTTTGTTCTATTTTTTGCTGTCATATGTTTGTATCCGTATGTATATGTAGTAACTTGATGAGTTCTATAAACAACAAAAAAGTTAAAACAGTATGGTGTAAGTTCACTGTACACTTCACGGCTCTGACAGATAGCATGATATCAGTTACGTTAGAAATTCGTATGATGCTAGTTAAAGCTTGATAATGTGCATCAGCGCTAAACAACATACAACTCATGAGGCTGGTGTTAAATTCTCTCGATCCGCTGTAGAACAGTATTCCCGCTGACGTCGTACGCGTTAGCCAATAGCAGCCCGACGCTCCGGAATTGCCTACCCGCTTGTTTATAGTTGTCTCGCCACTGACGGACGCTGAACAAGAACACACCCTTGAAAATGATTTTCATTGTACGAAGAGAGCTAATACAAATGCGCCAGATGGACATTTCATATAAGTTGCATTGCAACACAACCATTTTGATTACAGGTTTGCAAACTGTAAAGTATTGTTTATCCTAGGGCAGCTCACAGGAAACCAGTGTGTAATAAGTATTGATGAAAGCATGAAAAAACCGTCTCATGATGAATTGCAAAAAATTGGAAACCGGTAGGGGTACTTTTTGAATAAAGTAGCCTGAAACCAATTTGTGGCTGGTTGTTGTACATCATCAAGTGTTCCGTTCAGTCACTATGAAGTCGTTGGCACAGATTCGTCCTGCATCATCACGACATATGAACGACACAGTGTTCCGAGCTTTAGTGTCGATTCCGGACTCTTATCGGTTTGTGCAAACCACGCAATGTCGGCTGCTAGTCCGTCGGAGAACTGGCATCGAGCACGGATTATGACGTCATACGCAGGCTGTGGCGGGGCGGCTGATGTGCGTCGAGTGACGTCCCCAGGCGGCGCCAGACCGGTGGTGCTCGCTGTGTACGCATACAGGTCTGTCCTGCTGGTTCTCACACAGCATGCACTCGCATACGTGCAGGAGTGCCAAGCACGTCCCCGCGATCCGGGAAACATGCATGCATAGATGTAAGTCTTGTGAAAGGATATCTGTGCTGCACACAGAATTAAAATACATACACAAGTACATATGCAATAGATAAATGTTCTTGTACTCAGTTCTCTATAACACTGGTATGAGTTTCAAAACTTATATCAACAACACCTGTCGTCAACTGAGGGTTTCAATTAATTATCATGTATTCTAGAGAAGCTGCACGGTCATCAATGGTGTCTGTTCTTTCGAGGACAGTTTCTATCTTCATGTACAGGGTGGTCCATTGATCATGACCGGGACAAATATCTCACGAAATAAGTATCAAACGAAAAAAATATAAAGAACGAAACTCGTCTAGCTTGAAGGGGGAAACCAGATGGCGCTATGGTTGGCCGGCTAGATGGCGCTGCCATAGGTCAAACGGATATCAACTGCGTTTTTTAAATAGGAACCCCCATCTTTTATTACATATTCGTGTAGTACGTAAAGAAATATGAATGTTTCAAAACTTACTGGCAGATTAAAACTGTGTGCCCGACCGAGACTCGAACTCGGGACCTTTGCCTTTCATATCAGCGCACACTCCGCTGCAGAGTGAAAATCTCATTCTGGATGAATGTTTCAGTTGGACCAATTTTTCACTTTGTGATAGATGGCGCTGTAATAGTCACAAACGTATAAGTACGTGGTACAGTGTGTTTCAAAAATGACCGGTATATTTGAAACGGCAATAAAAACTAAACGAGCAGCGATAGAAATACACCGTTTGTTGCAATATGCTTGGGACAACAGTACATTTTCAGGCAGGCAAACTTTCGAAATTACAGTAGTTACAATTTTCAACAATAGAGGGCGCTGCGGTCTGGGAAACTCTATAGTACGATATTTTCCACATATCCACCATGCGTAGCAATAATATGGCGTAGTCTCTGAATGAAATTACCCGAAACCTTTGACAACGTGTCTGGCGGAATGGCTTCACATGCAGATGAGATGTACTGCTTCAGCTGTTCAATTGTTTCTGGATTCTGGCGGTACACCTGGTCTTTCAAGTCTCCCCACAGAAAGAAGTCACAGGGGTTCATGTGTGGCGAATAGGGAGGCCAATCCACGCCGCCTCCTGTATGTTTCGGATAGCCCAAAGCAATCACACGATCATCGAAATATTCATTCAGGAAATTAAAGACGTCGGCCGTGCGATGTGGCCGGGCACCATCTTGCATAAACCACGAGGTGTTCGCAGTGTCGTCTAAGGCAGTTTGTACCGCCACAAATTCACGAAGAATGTCCAGATAGCGTGATGCAGTAATCGTTTCGTATCTGAAAAATGGCCAATGATTCCTTTGGAAGAAACGGTGGCGCAGACCAGTACTTTTTGAGGATGCAGGGACGATGGGACTGCAACATGGGGTTTTTCGGTTCCCCATATGCGCCAGTTCTGTTTATTGACGAAGCTGTCCAGGTAAAAATAAGCTTCGTCAGTAAACCAAATGCTGCCCACATGCATATCGCCATCATCAATCCTGTGCACTATATCGTTAGCGAATGTCTCTCGTGCAACAATGGTAGCGGCGCTGAGGGGTTGCCGCGTTTGAATTTTGTACGGATAGAGGTGTAAACTCTGGCGCATGAGACGATACGTGGACGTTGGCGTCATTTGGACCGCAGCTGCAACACGGCGAACGGAAACCCGAGGCCGCTGTCGGATCACCTGCTGCACTAGCTGCGCGTTGCCCTCTGTGGTTGCCGTACGCGGTCGCCCTACCTTTCCAGCACGTTCATCCGTCACGTTCCCAGTCCGTTGAAATTTTTCAAACAGATCCTTTATTGTATCACTTTTCGGTCCTTTGGTTACATTAAACCTCCGTTGAAAACTTCGTCTTGTTGCAACAACACTGTGTTCTAGGCGGTGGAATTCCAACACCAGAAACATCCTCTGTTCTAAGGAATAAACCATGTTGTCTACAGCACACTTGCACGTTGTGAACAGCACACGCTTACATTAGAAAGACGACGTACAGAATGGCGCACCCACAGACTGCGTTTTTTTCTTCTTTTTTATGTGGTGGTGCTGAAGTCTGATCACTTCGTTGATTTTTACTTCTGTAGGGAATGGAAGGGGTAAAAATTTTCTCTTTATTTATTTATTCTTCTTTCAGCTTTAGTTTGGGCACACGGAAGGGTCCTTTAACTCGCTGCTTTTGGTGTGTATTAGTAAACATGTGTGGAGAAGTGCTAAAGGACGACATATCCTTAAATTATGGAGAAGTACGTAGGGATATCATTTACGGAGGCTCAAATACTATCGCCTTTGGTACTTTATATTTGTGGTTGCGTAAGGGTTCTACCGTACCTACTGTGGTGAGTTGTGGTGTACTGTCACGTATCATGTCCAACTTCCAAAATAAGGTTCGTGCCTTCTCCTTGACCTTGTCTGAGAGGTAAGATTCGCTTAAGGCTCGATGAATGTCATGATTTCGGATCCACCATTGGGCTCCTGTGATCCATCGTAGGCATCTGCTTTGTACAACCTGTAACTTCTTGTAGTTAGTGGCACACGTAGTACCCCAAGAGGTCGATCCATACAAAATAGATGGTTCGACTGTGGCATGGTACAACTGGAGTTTCGTGCGTTGGCTGAGGTATGAGCTCTTCAGAAATGGGAGGAGTGCTCCCAGCATTTTGAGACCAGACGTCTTCTTCTCCATAATGTGATGACTATACAACAGTTTGGCGTCCAGATGCACTCCCAGGTATTTTACAGTTGTTGTCCAGGGGAGTGGCTGGTCTGATATCCTTAGGCGTTCATTGACGATAGGTCTCCGACGTGTGAAAACAATAACTTTGTTTTTCTCTGCGTTGACCGTTATTTTGTTCCTGTGGGTCCAGTGGTCCACTAAATCTAGTTGGCGCTGCATCCGTGTGACGAGGTGGTCCATTCTGGTGCCTGCAGTCAGGAGCGCTGTGTCGTCGGCATAGAAACTGGCAGTAACATGTGGCACCGTCGGGAGGTCGTTAATGTATAAAGTAAACAGCAGTGGAGAGATGACGGATCCTTGTGGAAGTCCTTCAAGGACAGGCCGTGTTGATGAATTCTTGTCATCAATGCGAACATATAATCTGCGATCCTGAAGAAAATTGTCGAGAAGTTTTAAATAGCAGTCTGGTAGGGGAGTGGTAACAGACTGCGTTGTCTTCTATATCTTTCACATCACTTGCAGCGCCATCTGTTGTTGAAAATTGTAACTACTGTAATTTCGAAAGTTTGTCCGCCTGAAAATGTACTGTTGTCCCAAGCATATTGCAACAAACGGTGTATTTCTATCGCTGCTCGTTTAGTTTTTATTGCCGTTTCAAATATACCGGTCATTTTTGAAACACCCTGTATCACGTAACATTCCCCCAGTGCGGACGGTATTTGCTTCGTGATACATTATCCGTGTTAAAATGGACCGTTTACCAATTGCGGAAAAGGTCGATATCGTGTTGATGTACGGCTATTGTGATCAAAATGCCCAACGGGCGTGTGCTATGTATGCTGCTCGGTATCCTGGACGACATCATCCAAGTGTCCGGACTCTTCGCCGGATAGTTACGTTATTTAAGGAAACAGGAAGTGTTCAGCCTCATGCGAAACGCCAACCGCGACTTGCAACAAATGATGATGCCCAAGTAGGTGTTCTAGCTGCTGTCGCGGCTAATCCGCACATCAGTAGCAGACAAATTGCGCGAGAATCGGGAATCTCAAAAACGTCGGTGTGGAGAATGCTGTATCAATATCAATTATCGATTCCACCCGTACCATATTTCTGTGCACCAGGAATTGCACGGCTACAACTTTGAACGTCGTGTACAGCTCTGCCACTGGGAACAAGAGAAATTAAAGGACGATGACTTTTTTTTTCTTTTCTTTTTTTGCGCACGCGCGCGTTCTGTTTAGCGACGAAGCGTCATTCACCAACAGCGGTAACGTAAACCAGCGTAATAGGCACTTCTGTGGGGAAAGTTGAAGGATATTTGCTATCGTGATCCACCGACAACGCCTGACAACATGCGTCAGCGCATTGCGAACATTACGGAAGGCGAACTACTCGCTGTTCAGATGAATGTCGTTACACGTATTGACAAATGCATTGAGGTTGACGGACATCATTTTGAGCATTTACTGCATTAATGTGGTATTTACAGGTAATCAAACTGTAACACCATGCGTTCACAGAAGTGATAAGTCCACAAAGGTACATGTATCACATTGTAACAACAGAAATAAAATGTTCAAACGTACCTACGTTCTGTATTTTAATTTAAAAAACCTACCTGTTACCAACCGTTCGTCTAAAATTGTGAGCCATATATTTGTGACTATTACAACGCCATCTATCACAAAGCGAAAAAAGTGGTCCAACTAAAACATTCATATTTCTTTACGTACTACACGAATATGTTATAAAAATTGGAGTTCCTATTTAAAAAATCGCAGTTGATGTCCGTTTGACCAATGGCAGTGCCATGTAGCAGGCCAGCTATAGCGCCATCTGGTTTCCTCCTTCAAGCTAGACAAGTTTCGTTGTTTGTAGCTTTTTCGTTTGACGCTTATTTCGTGAGATATTTTGCCCGGTCACGATCAATGGACCACCCTGTATATTTAAAATATGGCTACCCGGCCATTGACCTTCGTCTATGCGACTGCGCACAGGTTGCCCGAACTCTTACGGAAATCGTCACCTTAGTGTGCGCGAGAAATGAGTGGATGGGCAAATATCTATTAGGAACATTACGTATGTAGATTGTGGACAGTTGTGAATGTGGGTCTCACGGGAAGCGTGCAAGTGATAAGTCCCTGCAGTCGCGCTATTCGTCTGTGTCCTCGGTGGCTCAGATGGATTCAGAGGGCTGCTCGCACTCTGTAATAAAAAAACTGAGTAAAGGAATCAACGATCAACCTGAACGGATGTCTTGTGACGTCCGCCCAGACCGAACGCAACGAACAATAGCAAACAAAATGGGGAAAAAATGGATAGAGCGTCTGCCATGTAAGCAGGAGATCCCGGGTTCGAGTCCCGGTCGGGGGGCACATTTTCAGCTGTCCCTATCGACGTATATCAACAACACCTGTCGGCAGCTGAGGGTTTCAATTAATTATCATTTTTTCAGAGGTAATGGGCTTTTTAGATGATCTTTTATACATAGTGGACGCTGGTTTCAAAAATGTAGTTCGCTTAGCTCAGTCAGGTTTTGGTTCTTTGCTGCCTTAACATTTCGGTAGTGGCCTATTAGATGTATAGGCCATTTAAGTGTTCGAAATTTTTACATTTATTATCACAAAACAGAATTATTTGAAGAGATCCCTTACAGGGGCAGTGAGAAAAGAAAGTAGCGCTTTTACTTTCTTAAAACGGAACTTTCCACATCTCAGGTGGGTCAACTTAATGCAGGATTTTTTTACGGTCCTCAGATCAGCGAGCTTATGAAAGATCCACAATTCAATAATATTATGGAGTATACAGAGAGAAATGCTTGATCGGCTTTGAAATCAATAACAAAAAAAATTCCTTGGAAACTGTGGGAGACAAGAGCATGAAAATACCACCGAGGAACTCCTACAAAATTTCCAGGTTCTTGGTACTTGTGTGTTAATAAAGATCTACTTTCTCAGCTCATATTTAGATGACGTCCCTGACTACTGTGGAAATTACAGTGAGCAGCAGGGTGAGGGTTTTTACAGAGATGTTAGAGTGACGGAGGAGAGGTACCAGAGTCGCTGGGATCTGAGAATATATGCAAACTATTGTTGGAGCCCCAAGAGAAACGTTCCAGATGTAAACCCATCACTGTCTTCCATAAAACGATGTTAGTGTGTGACCTTATGTACTTAATTTAGACTTAATCCAAATGCAATGCCGTCTTCAAACCATGATCAACATACACACTGATCAGGCAGAACATTATGACTACCGACCTACTATCGATATAAACCGACCCAAGCCGGCCTGAGTGGCCGTGCGTTTCTAGGCGCTGCAGTCTGGAACCGCGCGACCGCTACGGTCGCAGGTTCGAATCCTGCCTCGGGCATGGATGTGTGTGATGTCCTTAGGTTAGTTAGGTTTAATTAGTTCTAAGTTCTAGGCGACTGATGACCTCAGAAGTTAAGTCGCATAGTGCTCAGAGCCATTTGAACCATTTGAAACCGACCCAGGTGATAGCAGCGTCACGTGGCGAGGAATGACTGCCAGTCAGGCAGACGCGTGGGGCATGTAGTACCAGCAAGAGTGCTGCCCGTTTGGTAGACTGGGGAAATGTAAGCTTGGTGGAGGGCAATTTTTGACGGCCTGGAGGCTCGGCGCGAGCATTTCGGAAACTGCACCACTTGCATGGGTGTTTGAGGAGTGCTGTGGTGAGTGTCTTCAACATGTGGTGAAACCACATCAAGATATTGTGGGATTACATAGATCATTACAGATTTCGGACGTCGTAGACTGGGCATATTCTGGCAGGACTAACATCAGACTTTAATGCTGGGCAGAGGACGAGTGTGTCTGAACGCACAGTGCACTTAAGGTTGAGCATCCGCAGCCGTGCATGTGCCATTGCTAACAACACTACATCGGCAATTGCGACTGAAGTACGCACATGACCATCAGCACTGGACGTTGGCGCAGCGGAAGGGCATTGCATGAGTAGCAGAGCGATTGGGGTGCTGGTCCAATTTTGATATCAAATTGATGTCCAATAGGTATGTGAATTAATTAAACTGATCAATTAATTCCTCCCCCTGAACAAGCTTACTCCCATCCCCCACAAAGCCCACCCCCGCTCTCGGATGACGTCATGTGTTTTTGTGAGCCCACACGTGGGCTCCACCAACCCGTTTCGCCCCTCTCCACCACCTCCCACCTTCCTCCACCTACCCTATTGGCGGGAATTTCGCATTTTGGCGGGCAATTCAAATTCTGGTGGGAATTTCTTTGTCCCCAGGCTGTGCTGAACTAACACTCCACCCACCACCCGGGAATTGGCGGGAAATTAATAAAAAGGCGATACCCTTTCCAGGACTCGAACCCTGGTCCTACTGGATGGAAAGCCCAAGTGCACCCTTCAACACATGGAAACTGTCCAGATGCCAGAGAAGGAAGGGTTAGTGTACTTTATTTATTTTAGTTGGGAAACTGATGTAAAGATCAGTTCTAATTGTCTAATTAATGATAAAGATTGGGTCTAATTACAAACTACACTCCTGCAAATGGAAATAAGAACACATTGACACCGGTGTGTCAGACCCACCATACTTGCTCCGGACACTGCGAGAGGGCTGTACAAGCAATGATCACACGCACGGCACAGCGGACACACCAGGAACCGCGGTGTTGGCCGTCGAATGGCGCTAGCTGCGCAGCATTTGTGCACCGCCGCCGTCAGTGTCAGCCAGTTTGCCGTGGCATACGGAGCTCCATCGCAGTCTTTAACACTGGTAGCATGCCGCGACAGCGTGGACGTGAACCGTATGTGCAGTTGACGGACTTTGAGCGAGGGCGTATAGTGGGCATGCGGGAGGCCGGGTGGACGTACCGCCGAATTGCTCAACACGTGGGGCGTGAGGTCTCCACAGTACATCGATGTTGTCGCCAGTGGTCGGCGGAAGGTGCACGTGCCCGTCGACCTGGGACCGGACCGCAGCGACGCATGGATGCACGCCAAGACCGTAGGATCCTACGCAGTGCCGTAGGGGACCGCACCGCCACTTCCCAGCAAATTAGGGACACTTGTTGCTCCTGGGGTATCGGCGAGGACCATTCGCAACCGTCTCCATGAAGCTGGGCTACGGTCCCGCACACCGTTAGGCCGTCTTCCGCTCACGCCCCAACATCGTGCAGCCCGCCTCCAGTGGTGTCGCGAAAGGCGTGAATGGAGGGACGAATGGAGACGTGTCGTCTTCAGCGATGAGAGTCGCTTCTGCCTTGGTGCCAATGATGGTCGTATGCGTGTTTGGCGCCGTGCAGGTGAGCGCCACAATCAGGACTGCATACGACCGAGGCACACAGGGCCAACACCCGGCATCATGGTGTGGGGAGCGATCTCCTACACTGGCCGTACACCACTGGTGATCGTCGATGGGACACTGAATAGTGCACGGTACATCCAAACCGTCATCGAACCCATCGTTCTACCATTCCTAGACCGGCAAGGGAACTTGCTGTTCCAACAGGACAATGCACGTCCGCATGTATCCCGTGCCACCCAACGTGCTCTAGAAGGTGTAAGTCAACTACCCTGGCCAGCAAGATATCCGGATATGTCCCCCATTGAGCATGTTTGGGACTGGATGAAGCGTCGTCTCACGCGGTCTGCACGTCCAGCACGAACGCTGGTCCAACTGAGGCGCCAGGTGGAAATGGCATGGCAAGCCGTTCCACAGGACTACATCCAGCATCTCTACGATCGTCTCCATGGGAGAATAGCAGCCTGCATTGCTGCGAAAGGTGGATATACACTGTACTAGTGCCGACATTGTGCATGCTCTGTTGCCTGTGTCTATGTGCCTGTGGTTCTGTCAGCGTGATCATGTGATGTATCTGACCCCAGGAATGTGTCAATAAAGTTTCCCCTTCCTGGGACAATGAATTCACGGTGTTCCTATTTCAATTTCCAGGAGTGTATATGCATTACACTACACATGGGCTGCCTAAAATCGCAATATAGCTCAAAAATAGACGATACCATATAACTGGTGATATCCATCTGGGAACAAATTTCTCAATACCATTCGAAACTAGTGACAGACGCACTCAAACTCTACCCTTCACCTACAAGCCAGTGGGAAAAATGCTGGGGCATACCATTTCTATTTATTTATTTATTTATTTCCTTTTGGTGGGAAATACATTCAACTGACAAGATGCTGGTGTCAAACAGAGAGGGGTTTAATAAGTGTTTACCTGTAAGCACACTGCTGAGAACTGTATCTATCGCTGTTTGGTGTCTGAGTTCGCTGCAGACGCCTGCTCAACAGTCAGCATGCAGCCCAGGTAATCGAAGACAATACATGCTACCACAAATGATCGAAAAAATGCACCACTCTTCTAATTGCACTTCGAAATTGTCGTGAAAAAACCAGCACTCGTAATGAATGGATCATAATGCAACACATGTAGTGGGGATAATCGGAGTCCCAAAAGACTGCAGATGGGGCGGTACTCAATAGGCAAACTGCCGAAATTCAAGGCCATCTTATCTTCCCTCATCCCTCCCCTGCCTCCCCTCCTTCAGCAGAATACTTTCCAATTTCTGCATCATCGCTAAATCACCGCTCCACTATTTTGCACGTACCATATAATAGATTGCGAATGCAGCTAGATGACTGTGCAATACATCCATTCGATCATATACACCAAAGTATACCACACAGCGTCCTATACCGACATCAAAGAGTTTATCTACATATTTTCAGCGCATCGATCATAGAGGAGAATTTACGATTACGAGTGGCGATAATTCCCTGTCTGGATGGGAGCTACAAACTATTGTCGCGTTCGTAGGATAAAGTCACAGATTGACGGATACCTCTCACATTTTCCTTGACCAATCCTTCCTTACCCACGGCTGCCATCCAAAAGCACAGGATCTCCCCAGAGGCGTGCACGTCGAGGAGAGTCGCACCTCTTATCGGTGTATAGTAGACATGAGAGTGCTGCGTTGGTATAACAGGCAATAAAGAAGAAACGAGTTGGTTTATACATGACGGAAGTCAAGACATATGGAGTTTGAAACATTTCACGTAAATCAACTGTGAAATCAATTCTGAAGCATTATTCCACTGTGCAGAGTTAGTACCAGGAAGGTACCGGCATGAGAGAAATGATCATAGAGCATAAACGCACACTCCGATGATTACACGGTTCTGCACCTGAAAATGTTATGTTGTTAAAGCCACGCCGTTTCCACAGTATAAGTAATGAGGAATGCAACGCTCTTAATACTCTCATGGAGGACACATGTGTCCAACATCAGACATACAACCATCCATCAGGCAAGTATATAACCCCAATCACTGCGGTCACAAATTATAAAATGATAAAACTGCTTCCGTCAACACTTTTCCGGTATCCTAGGGAGGCAACGTGTGTGTGAATCCACTCCTTGAACTGCTTATAAATCAACTAGAAGGAAGTCTGAAGACTGTTATTCTGGATCTTAGCAAATTAATCGATTTTATACGTCTCTTTAAGTCGGAAGCGTACGTACCCTCAATCACGCGTCGGTCGTGCATATTATTAGTAATAGCTGTAGTATCGGTTTTGACAGATGCGGCTATGTCTCACTAGGAAATAGAGCGAAGAAGTACTGAATTGAATATTTTCGATGGCTGATACATTGAGGTACCACACACACACTGCTGCAGGAAAATTCACACGAAGAAGCAGGAGACGTAAAAGTCTTATTGCTGTTTACAGTAGCATTACCACGGCCCTGGTAGGATTCCTCTTGCACAAAGAAATCCTGGCCTCTTGTTAGACAGTTTTGATCATGTGTAGGGTAATATAGCAATTTCCTCCTAACGCCACACCTCTCGGGTATACCCCCTCACACAATTAAAGGTGATATATGGTGATATATGTGACTACGATCAACTCTGCTACAGAACACGCTAGGGAATGGCTGAAGTCTGATAAACGCAACGATTCTTCTCTTTAATACTTAAGGGATAACATTGTTTGTGAGATCCAGCCATAATTCGGAATCGTATATATTCGACTGCATGTGTGAGAACACAGTTATGGATCGGGATGCATATATTTTGCCTGTTTAATATGACGCCTGTGTGTAATATACACTCCTGGAAATGGAAAAAAGAACACATTGACACCGGTGTGTCAGACCCACCATACTTGCTCCGGACACTGCGAGAGGGCTGTACAAGCAATGATCACACGCACGGCACAGCGGACACACCAGGAACCGCGGTGTTGGCCGTCGAATGGCGCTAGCTGCGCAGCATTTGTGCACCGCTGCCGTCAGTGTCAGCCAGTTTGCCGTGGCATACGGAGCTCCATCGCAGTCTTTAACACTGGTAGCATGCCGCGACAACGTGGACGTGAACCGTATGTGCAGTTGACGGACTTTCAGCGAGGGCGTATAGTGGGCATGCGGGAGGCCGGGTGGACGTACCGCCGAATTGCTCAACACGTGGGGCGTGAGGTCTCCACAGTACATCGATGTTGTCGCCAGTGGTCGGCGGAAGGTGCACGTGCCCGTCGACCTGGGACCGGACCGCAGCGACGCATGGATGCACGCCAAGACCGTAGGATCCTACGCAGTGCCGTAGGGGACCGCACCGCCACTTCCCAGCAAATTAGGGACACTGTTGCTCCTGGGGTATCGGCGAGGACCATTCGCAACCGTCTCCATGAAGCTGGGCTACGGTCCCGCACACCGTTAGGCCGTCTTCCGCTCACGCCCCAACATCGTGCAGCCCGCCTCCAGTGGTGTCGCGACAGGCGTGAATGGAGGGACGAATGGAGACGTGTCGTCTTCAGCGATGAGAGTCGCTTCTGCCTTGGTGCCAATGATGGTCGTATGCGTGTTTGGCGCCGTGCAGGTGAGCGCCACAATCAGGACTGCATACGACCGAGGCACACAGGGCCAACACCCGGCATCATGATGTGGGGAGCGATCTCCTACACTGGCCGTACACCACTGGTGATCGTCGAGGGGACACTGAATAGTGCACGGTACATCCAAACCGTCATCGAACCCATCGTTCTACCATTCCTAGACCGGCAAGGGAACTTGCTGTTCCAACAGGACAATGCACGTCCGCATGTATCCCGTGCCACCCAACGTGCTCTAGAAGGTGTAAGTCAACTACCCTGGCCAGCAAGATATCCGGATATGTCCCCCATTGAGCATGTTTGGGACTGGATGAAGCGTCATCTCACGCGGTCTGCACGTCCAGCACGAACGCTGGTCCAACTGAGGCGCCAGGTGGAAATGGCATGGCAAGCCGTTCCACAGGACTACATCCAGCATCTCTACGATCGTCTCCATGGGAGAATAGCAGCCTGCATTGCTGCGAAAGGTGGATATACACTGTACTAGTGCCGACATTGTGCATGCTCTGTTGCCTGTGTCTATGTGCCTGTGGTTCTGTCAGTGTGATCATGTGATGTATCTGACCCCAGGAATGTGTCAATAAATTTTCCCCTTCCTGGGACAATGAATTCACGGTGTTCTTATTTCAATTTCCAGGAGTGTATTCGACTGCATGTGTGAGAACACAGTTATGGATCGGGATGCATATATTTTGCCTGTTTAATATGACGCCAGTGTGTAATATATATATCGCCTTTGTTGGAGTTCCATCATCGTGCATCTTTAACAGAATAAAAGTGGGCGTGATGGGCTCAGCAGGACGCCGTGGCTTGTTGCTACACTACTGTCCATTAAAACTGCTACACCACGAAGATGACGTGCTACAGACGCTAAATGTAACCGACAGGAAGAAGATGCTGTGATATGCAAATGATTAGCTTTTCAGAGCATTCACACGAGGTTGGCGGCGGTGGCGACACCTACAACGTGCTGACACGAGGAAAGTTTCCAAGCGATTTCTCATACACAAACAGCAGTTGACCGGCGTTGCCTGGTGAAACGTTGTTGTGATGCCTCGTGTAAAGAGGAGAAATGCGTACCATCACGTTTCCGACTTTGATAAAGGTCGGATTGTAGCCTATCGCGATTGCGGTTTATCGTATCGCGTCATCGCTGCTCGCGTGGGTCGAGATCCAATGACTGTTAGCAGAATATGGAATCGGTGAGTTCAGGAGGATAATACGGAACACCGTGCTGGATCCCAACGACCTCGTATCACTAGCAGTCGAGATGACAGGCAGCTTATCCGCTTGGCTGTAACGGATCGTGCAGCGAAGTCTCGATCCCTGAGTCAACAGATGGGGACGTTTGCAAGACAAGCACCATCTGCACGAACAGTTGGACGACGTTTGCAGCAGCATGGACTATCAGCTCTCAGACCATGGCTGCGGTTACCTTTGACGCTGCATCACAGACAGCAGCACCTGCGATGGTGTACTCAACGACGAACCTGGTGCACGAATGGCAAAACGTCATTTTATCGGATGAATCCAGGTTCTGTTTACAGCATCATGATGGTCGCATCCGTGTTTGGCGACATCGCGGTGAATGCACATGTGTATCACCCGGCGCGATGGTACGGGGTGCCATTGGTTACACGTCTCGGTCACCTCTTGTTCGCACTGACGGCTCTTTGAAAAGTGGACGTTACATTTCAGATGTGTTATGACCCGTGGCTCTAACCTTCATTCGATCCCTGCAAAACCCTACATTTCAGCAGGATAATGCAAAACAGCATGTTGCAGGTCCTGTACGGGCCTTTCTGGATACAGAAAATGTTCGACTACTGCCCTGGCCAGCACATTCTCCAGATCTCTCACCAATTGAAAACGTCTGGTCAATGGTGACCGAGCAACTGGCTCGTCACAATACGCCAGTCACTACTCTTGATGAACTGTGGTATCGTGTTGAAGCTGCATGGGCAGCTGTAGCTGTACACGCTATCCAAGCTCTGTTTGACTCAATGCTCAGGCGTATCAAGGCCGTTGTTGCGGCCAAAGGTGGTTCTTCTGGGTACTGATTTCTCAGGATCTATGCACCCACATTGCGTGAAAATGTAATCACATGTCAGTTCTAGTATAATATATTTGTCCAATGAATACCCATTTATCATCTGCATTTCTTCTAGGTGTAGCAATTTTATTGGCCAGTAGTGTATTATTGTTGAATCTGGACATTATTGTTACGTAATATCGGTAATATAACATGCATCAAAGATGTTATGCTTTTTAGCAGGATGTTTAAATGTGCTTACATCCTCTACAGAATCGCTTTGCGAAAAGTTTTTGGCAATTTGCTGGGTTGTAGCACTATCGAAAATGACGTACAAGCGGTTGAAATCGAGACTTCGCGATTGGTAATATGTATGCATAGTCCCTCCCTATAAGTATGTGTGTAGAGCCGTCAGCGGTGGACGTTTGCGGTTCGAATGCTTAACTTTCTAACTGTTCGTCTATAAATTACGCCGCTGGGGCTGCGCACTGTATAGGTACGGGGAGGGGAAACTCTCACGGTCCAGGATGCTGTGTGCAGTCGACACACTGTCAGCTAACGAATGACTTATTACTAGGATAATAAAGTTCCTGAAACCTACAATTTTCAGATGTCCTGACGTGGTTGTGGAGGGAGGGGGGGGGGGGGGGCGTATCAGAGTTGGCCGATGTAAACAAAAGTAGCGAAGCTCATTTGGTAAGCAATAAGAACATATACTTAACGGCGAAAAAGAATATTAGAGCACACATGTCAGCTCCCTTCAAAAATGGCTCTGAGCACTATGGGACTTAACATCTGAGGTCATCAGTCCCCTAGAACTTACAACTACTTAAACCTAACTAACCTAAGGACATCACACACATCCATGCCCGAGGCAGGATTCAAACCTCGACCGTAGCGGTCACACGGTTCCAGACCGTAGCGCCTAGAACCGCTCGGCCACTCCGGCCGGCTGTCAGCACCCTGTTGCAGATCCCTACACGGTAGAGCGGAAGTGAGACGAACGTGCAGAACTATGTTAGACTTCGAGTTTCCATCAAGTGCGTCACTTTATGAGTCTGCAGACATGCTCTCTGATGTGCCAAAGCAGTGCGCGGATTTGTTTGCAGACTACGAATCTCCATTATGCACCATTTGCAGAGCCTCATCTAGGTATGAGAAGAATGTTACTATACTTTTCATAACCGTTCTATCAAAAATGCGTGCATGTAGATCATCACAAAGAGGGGAATTCTTACGGTTTTTTAAAAGGCAGGTGTATCGAACACGCAAATACACTCCTGGAAATTGAAATAAGAACACCGTGAATTCATTGTCCCAGGAAGGGGAAACTTTATTGACACACTCCTGGGGTCAGATACATCACATGATCACACTGACAGAACCACAGGCACATAGACACAGGCAACAGAGCATGCACAATGTCGGCACTAGTAGAGTGTATATCCACCTTTCGCAGCAATGCAGGCTGCTATTCTCCCATGGAGACGATCGTAGAGATGCTGAATGTAGACCTGTGGAACGGCTTGCCATGCCGTTTCCACCTGGCGCCTCAGTTGGACCAGCGTTCGTGCTGGACGTGCAGACCGCGTGAGACGACGCTTCATCCAGTCCCAAACATGCTCAATGGGGGACAGATCCGGAGATCTTGCTGGCCAGGGTAGTTGACTTACACCTTCTAGAGCACGTTGGGTGGCACAGGATACATGCGGACGTGCATTGTCCTGTTGGAACAGCAAGTTCCCTTTCCGGTCTAGGAATGGTAGAACGATGGGTTCGATGACGGTTTGGATGTACCGTGCACTATTCAGTGTCCCCTCGACGATCACCAGTGGTGTACGGCCAGTGTAGGAGATCGCTCCCCACACCATGATGCCGGGTGTTGGCCCTGTGTGCCTCGGTCGTATGCAGTCCTGATTGTGGCGCTCACCTGTACGGCGCCAAACACGCATACGACCATCATTGGCACCAAGGCAGAAGCGACTCTCATCGCTGAAGACGACACGTCTCCATTCGTCCCTCCATTCACGCCTGTCGCGACACCACTGGAGGCGGGCTGCACGATGTTGGGGCGTGAGCAGAAGACGGCCTAACGGTGTGCGGGACCGTAGCCCAGCTTCATGGAGACGGTTGCGAATGGTCCTCGCCGATACCCCAGGAGCAACAGTGTCCCTAATTTGCTGGGAAGTGGCGGTGCGGTCCCCTACGGCACTGCGTAGGATCCTACGGTCTTGGCGTGCATCCGTGCGTCGCTGCGGTCCGGTCCCAGGTCGACGGGCACGTGCACCTTCCGCCGACCACTGGCGACAACATCGATGTACTGTGGAGACCTCACGCCCCACGTGTTGAGCAATTCGGCGGTACGTCCACTCGGCCTCCCGCATGCCCACTATACGCCCTCGCTCAAAGTCCGTCAACTGCACATACGGTTCACGTCCACGCTGTCGCGGCATGCTACCAGTGTTAAAGACTGCGATGGAGCTCCGTATGCCACGGCAAACTGGCTGACACTGACGGCGGCGGTGCACAAATGCTGCGCAGCTAGCGCCATTCGACGGCCAACACCGCGGTTCCTGGTGTGTCCGCTGTGCCGTGCGTGTGATCATTGCTTGTACAGCCCTCTCGCAGTGTCCGGAGCAAGTATGGTGGGTCTGACACACCGGTGTCAATGTGTTCTTTTTTCCATTTCCAGGAGTGTAACTTCGTATAAAATCAAACAACGCATGAGCGTGCCTGCAGTATGACCATATAGCTACGGTAAAATATCAAACATATTTCCATATCCTGCAACCCCTCCTCATATTTTTGTTTTCATTTTTTAATTATTGTTCACCAATACGATAATAGTGTCTCTTTTTTATTTGTACTACCTTGCACGTGTTGTGAACAGCACATTACAGCGGTGGTCAACACCGGAACAGTAATCATGTATACGATTGTAAAATGAGGGAACATTGCTCTTCGAAATAAAACACTGAGACTTCCGCTACCCTGTCGCTGGGGAAGATGAGATTAATTGTACAGGTTAGCTGTTGGAAGCGCTCTACAGTACCCTAAAGTCTTCCAGTTCCCATGTGTTACGATGTCTTCCACATTTTTGTCAATGAGAGACATCGCTTCTGTGTTTCCTTTCTACCAACCTGAGTGTTGTGGCAGTTAATACGTTAAGAGAGACGAGCAGAGAATGTCTTTTACTTTTTAAACGGCAAAGCACCGGATGTACGATTCTGAGGTACAGGTCTGGTCAGACGGAAAACGTTAACAGGCTCTCGTTCTTAGCTAACAAAATATTGTAGACAGAAACAAGACTGATGAAAATTCCTAAATTAAACACAGTGTAATTTTTCTGCTTGAGCTACGAGCGACGAAGCTTCTATACAGTTAAATATCGAAGCCATTGAAGGCAATCTCTGAACTCCTATATCCCAATCCGAGAATACATTTCGGCACTGGAACTGTCATCTGCTACTTTTATAACGAAGCGATCAACAACGGAATCCGCGAAAGCCACGCAAGAAACCACGTTTTCTCCTCTTCTTTTATGACGTGCTGTTTTGCATTTCGCCAGCCTCCAGCAATGACGTGTGGCAAAGCTTCGTGCATTAGTTCCAGTACGTATGGCAGCTTAAATGTCTCATTATTTCTCGCGACAGATCCCTTAACTTTGCTCCAGAGCAATTTTATTGGGTTCAGATTCAAGCGGTATCTGACAAGTGGAAAAATGCAGCATGTGTACAGCGCGCTCGACGCCGTGAACGAGAACTGCCGAAGTGACCACCGCGACCTAAGTGAACTGGTGAACTGTGAACCGATCGTTCCTCGTTCCTGGGAACTATAAGTAGACCACCGCGACCGAAGTGAACTATGAACCGATCGTTCCTCGTTCCCGGGAACTATAAGTAGACCACCGCGACCGAAGTGAACTATGAACCGATCGTTCCTTGTTCCCAGGAACTATAAGTAGACCGCTGTGACCGAAGTGAACTATGAACCGATCGTTCCTCGTTCCCGGGAACTATAAGTAGACCACCGCGACCGAAGTGAACTATGAACCCATCGTTCCTCGTTCCCAGGAACTATAAGTAGACCGCTGTGACCGAAGTGAACTATGAACCGATCGTTCCTCGTTCCCAGGAACTATAAGTAGAGCGCTGCTACCGAAGTGAACTATGAACCGATCGTTCCTTGGAATTCGTTCCTCGGTCCTTTCGTTCATCTTGGTGAACCGTTCCTTTGCACCCGTTCGTTCGTGAACTACCCATCTCTAGTCTACAGCTGTGAGGACCACGCGCTGTCTTCCTTACTTCGTTTCGTCGTGCTTCTTGTGATTGCTATTACTTGTTATTCTAAGTCTTTGTCATTCGTTATTTTTGTACTTGTTGTAAATTGTTTGTTTCGTTATTTCTTTCTTTTAAATGTATAATTTTGTAATGAATGATGAAAGAGTAATTGAAGCAATGAGGCAGCATCTGAATTGCGCTACATGGGCATTATATTATAAATTATGTGCTCTCTGCTACATTTATAAAGTGGATTTTTGTACAAACCGGAATTTAATATTTTACAATGAAATGAATTGCGATAAGGCTGAAACTTAAAGTGAAGAGTGCTGTGAATACAGTTTCATTGACTATTAAGGGAGTGAATTTGTTTGCTGTCAGGCGTTTGTAGTGTTTGATAAAGTAATGGATTGAAATATTCACTCACTGCGAAAGTGAGAAAATGCTTTTTTTTTCTTAAGAATACATCAAATAATGTATCACAGTTGTTTCTTTAAATCTGCGTTTGTGGCAAGCAGTCTGGATTGTGTGTGCAACAGTTTTGCAAGCAACAGTGGTCAACATTTATATGATTTCGCCAATCAACCCCAGTTCAAATAAGACACTTATTAAAAGTTAAGAACAAGACGGAAATAAAACCAATAAATCCTGAAGGGAAAGATATTGAGGGAGATATGACTATTGCAGAAAAATTTGCTCTGGACTGGCAACTAAACTGGCCCTTAAACAAACCGATTTTTCACGGAGTGTGCAGAGAGATCATAACAATATGTTCCTTTTAATTTTGGATGCAATTTGACGTATCAACTGAAAAAAATTGGTGCTCCGAATTTCTAAAATATTTATAAAATGTGGGTTCCTTTTCCTCAAATTTCTTGTAGAGTGTGTGAAATTCCCCTTCTGTACCACGTAATGACAGTTTTCGGATCTACACACTTTTTTACGTTTTTTCGCAATTCTGTCTTCCTTCTTTTATATACGAGCTATCCCTACAAGCTGCAAACGGTTTGAGCCGATGAACGTCATTTGCGTACAAATTTGAAATCCAGCATTCATTTATGTAAGCTACCGCGTTGTGTATGTGCACTTCCCGCGTAAAAACAATTCAGAACCATCTTGCGAAGACCGCATTTCCCGCGAAAAGACAGTCGAGGACAGCCATGCGAGTTGAGATCACGAGTCTTGAATTGACTCGACCTGCCCTGACAGTGTGAGCTGGCTCTAAGTCTTCCCTGCACCGCGCAGGCTCCAGTTCTGGAATTTTGTTTTAAGGGAATTAGGGTGGGCTTGGCCGCACATATTGCTTGCTATGCACCTACTTTCAACTGATATCTGTCGTTAAATCATTGTACCCAAAAATAGTTTTCCATTTAACCAAACACATCAATCGGAGGACTCCAGATGCGGGAGGGACAGTGTATAGGAGATCACAAATCACCACAATTGTGACGAACATTAGATTTGTTGCCAACAAGGTTACTGAATGTCTTGACGAAGTCTCAGTGAAATTACACAATGCTGAAGATGATGCTATTGCTGGTTTCATTAACTGCCACAGCGACGCTAGGGTAGACAAGAAATTTGGTGTCAGTGGTGAAAACCATATATAGTGGGTGTGCAGCCTGTAACTTTCAATGAAAAAACAGTATCGGATGGGGAATTTCAAAGAATACCATGTCTATTGAATCTCGTTTTCCGAAAACCCTCAAAAACAGTAAAATTTTCACCCAAAGATATGGAGATGTGTGGTCAAATACTATAACTGACCAGTGGACACTGGATAGCAGGAACCCATGCAGTGCGAAATGTAGAAACATTAAAAAAACCATCATTACTGTATTAGACAGTCAGTATAGCAGTGGTGGTGCAGTTGACATCCAACACAAAAGCAGTCAGCTTCTTTAGTATATATACTACGGCGACCCCAATGAGATAACAGATCGACTATGACTGCTCATGGCTACTGCAGGCAATAACGCACATTCGAATGAAGTAGTCTCAATAATTTCAGAGCTTAGAAAGAGGGATATATATTCGAATAAATGTGGCAGTAGTTTGAGAACTGCACAAACCAGCTCGCAAAACGTACCGTGGTAGGCATGTTATGGTTGAAGGTTTGGATGAGTCATGGCAGGCTGGTCTTGTAGACATCAGGGAATATTCACATAAGAATAATGAATTCAAATATATTTTAATAATTATTGACACATACTCAAAATTTATCTGGGCATTAGCCGTTAAAAATGGGGAGAAATGTTGCAGATGTGTTTGAGTGTTTGTTGCAGACAGGAACGAATCGATGTCCAGAAATCTTCCAAACGGATCATCGTGGAGAGTTTCGCAGTAGGTATTTCAAGACCATGATGCAGCGGTGTGGAATATATCTCCACTCAACATTCACCCACCTGAAGGTGAGTATCATGGAACGTCTGAACAGAACAATAAAAGGTTAAATGCGGATGCGTGTTAATCTTCGCAGCTCACACAAATTGACAGATATCCTCCCAGAAATAGCTGCACAATATAATGGAACCAAACGTAGCATAATAAAATTGAGACCAATGGATGTTCATGTTAATGGACTCATGGATATGGTGTAATGTTGTATTAAAATGTAAACAGAAATTTAATGTAGGTGGTTTGATATTTATCTCAAAACATAAGACAGCATTTGGGAAATCATACCTCCCAAATTATTTGATATTCACAGTTTCCAACGAACAAATTCTAGAACTACATCTTGTGTGGTCAGCAGTGACACCGAAATTTCGGGATGCTTTTACACCGAGGAAATGCAGAAGAACTCAGAACCACATGTATTTCTCATAGAGCGTGTCATAAGATATGCAGAGAATAGAACGCTAGTTAAATGGCTTGGTTTTCGTGCGACACAAACAGCTGGACTGACGCTAATGGTTTGCTATATAATAGGGTGTACAGAACACAACCCGCACAGTACCATAATATACGTGATAGGGGACTTATTGTAGGAGGCGGTGGTATTCTCGACAACCTAACCATTGAATTGCACGTTCCAGGGTATAATTACTGTGGACCTGTAACAAAGCTTCAAAACCATTTGGTTGTGGTGATAAGGGGATTAACCTACTTTGGAACATGACATTACATACTCAAAACATAACGATTTTGCAGGAAGTCACATCGCAGATCGAATTTTAGCTGAAAAAGAAGCCAGGGCAGAAGCGTTTAAAATACTGTATCCTGACAGCAATGTATGCTGCTAAAAGTGACCTCAAACATAAAAGACCGGTTAATGCATCCCAGGGTTCTGCCAATACCCAAGACATAGGGTGGAATTATCCCCTTCTTCATTCCTGCTCTTGCAGGTACCTCGGCGACGGATTCACTGGCTGGCGGTGTTGCGGCTATTGCCAGAACAGTGAAGAATTATGTCAGAAGCAAGAAGACATAATTACATCATGTAAGCAGCAGCCATCGGAAAAGCTATTCTACAGGGAAGAACTCTTACAAGTGCAGATCTGCTGAAGTTTGTCAGGAAAAAATTCAGCATTCCAAGATTCCGGGGTGTTTTTATGGGGGATACACAAGCGAAGACTATGTGGAAATCTGGAGAATGTGGAATTGCGGTGGATCGGGAACCCGCTGGGTGGCGTATGATAAGGAAAATACAAATGACGTATACTATTTCGACTCATCTGGAGAGTTACAGCGGCCAGAAGAGTTACAACGATACTTCACAGGCAGAAGACTTGTGTTCTACAATTTTTATCCCTACCAAGACTTTAATTGGTACTTACGTGGGCATCTGTGCATCATGTTCCTCCTAACGTTTACGAAGAAGCATATACACTCCTGGAAATGGAATAAAGAACACATTGACACCGGTGTGTCAGACCCACCATACTTGCTCCGGACACTGCGAGAGGGCTGTACAAGCAATGATCACACGCACGGCACAGCGGACACACCAGGAACCGCGGTGTTGGCCGTCGAATGGCGCTAGCTGCGCAGCATTTGTGCACCGCCGCCGTCAGTGTCAGCCAGTTTGCCGTGGCATACGGAGCTCCATCGCAGTCTTTAACACTGGTAGCATGCCGCGACAGCGTGGACGTGAACCGTATGTGCAGTTGACGGACTTTGAGCGAGGGCGTATAGTGGGCATGCGGGAGGCCGGGTGGACGTACCGCCGAATTGCTCAACACGTGGGGCGTGAGGTCTCCACAGTACATCGATGTTGTCGCCAGTGGTCGGCGGAAGGTGCACGTGCCCGTCGACCTGGGACCGGACCGCAGCGACGCACGGATGCACGCCAAGACCGTAGGATCCTACGCAGTGCCGTAGGGGACCGCACCGCCACTTCCCAGCAAATTAGGGACACTGTTGCTCCTGGGGTATCGGCGAGGACCATTCGCAACCGTCTCCATGAAGCTGGGCTACGGTCCCGCACACCGTTAGGCCGTCTTCCGCTCACGCCCCAACATCGTGCAGCCCGCCTCCAGTGGTGTCGCGACAGGCGTGAATGGAGGGACGAATGAAGACGTGTCGTCTTCAGCGATGAGAGTCGCTTCTGCCTTGGTGCCAATGATGGTCGTATGCGTGTTTGGCGCCGTGCAGGTGAGCGCCACAATCAGGACTGCATACGACCGAGGCACACAGTACTTCAAATTCCTTGGTCCTATGTTCCCATCGGAGGCCGGTGTATTTCATTCTGTCGCTCTTCACCTGATTTACTTCAGACTCTAAGGACCATGAATTCAGCATGCAGTTGCTATAGTCATGAACACGCATATTTCGGCCTCTGTTGACTGCTCCACCATAGCTTTGCCCGGCTTTCTCGCATGTTTCACTGAAAACTGGACAACGGACATTTATCAATAGGCATACAAGTTCTCCATCTGCTTCTCGGTACACCAGCATAGGGTCAACCACCTCTTCACTGTCACTCATCTTAAGGCAGCTGGAGTCCGCGCCCCATTACCTCTTTGTCAGAGTTTGAGCTGCCCTAAGCTGCCTATTGTCGCTTCCCTTCGCCGCTCCCCAGCTGCGCACTGCCACCCGGCCGCGGTCAACTCTGAATACTTCCCTGGGATAAACTAGCCTCCAGTAAATCGACGCATTTCCACGAAGTTTTCATGTCGCATGAATTACTTTAAAACCATCACCCAACATTAATTGTTCCAATTCGTCCATACTATACCCTCTACAAGATGCATTATGCCTTGTCAGTCATTTTTGTTCAGTCCTACTGTTCGCTCAACGTGAGTTCAGTGATCTTTAATTTCATGTAAGGGGCATAGTTCTTGCCATCTTACATAGCCCCTCTCTTCAAATCAATTTTGTAGTACAGGTGATGATGAATCCTATGGTGTTACCACTGCCGGCCGGTGTGGTCGTGTGGTTCTAGGCACTTCAGTTTGGAACCTCGTGACCACTATGGTCGCAGGTTAGAATCCTGCCTCAGGCATGGATGTGTGTGATGTCCTTAGGTTAATTAGGTTTAAGTAGTTCTAAGTTCTAGGGGACTGATGACATCAGATGTTAAGTCCCATAGTGCTCAGAGCCATTTTTTTGTTACCACTGTGGTTCCAAATTAATATCTCTGTAACTGGTATCTTAATCCATATGTGTGATTAGTTATGGGCGATTGATTACCACTGCCTCCTCACTGATGGAAACTCCCACTCACGCCTAGGATACCCGCCTTCAATGCCTGGATTTACTGTTAAAGACGTGGTCATTATTTAGCCTTAATTTTACTTTAATCTCTGCCGATTCCTGAGACAATTATTGGTCAGACTACTCAGAAGAAAACTGCTGAGTTGACCACCGCCCCCGTCGATTCAGGGCGTGGTCTGCATGCCATCACCATCGTCAGCTGTGTGCTCCCCTCATTGCTGTCGTTCTTGTTCCTTACAAGCTCGTGTGTGGCGTGCCAGGTGGCGTAGCTTCAACTCCCTCTTGCTCAGTTACGCCACCTTAACACACTAAGACAACTAATTTTAGTACATGGACAGTGCTCATGTTTAACTATAAGTACCATACATTTTTTTTACGTTTGATTGAAGACAATAAAATTGTCTCATTACAAAAGGAATGATTTTACTTGTTTGTAAATCAACTTCAGGATCAACTGAAATAGAAATGTAACAGAACTTTTTTATACATAAACATAAAAATGTACAACACAACTTGCTTCATAGTCGTTCACACACACACACACACACACACACACACACACACACACACACACACAGACACACACACAATCAAGGCATAGGGAATCAAGATTATCTGGACAGGATCCCATTACCATTTCTAACTACCAATTCCTACGACTAAAACGGTGTTGGCCAACCCGACTACATATCTACCGTTTACTACTTTTTATCTCTAATCTTGTTTTTTCTTCTGAATTCCCTGTGTGGCAGACGGCCCTCTTATTGTACCTGCGAACATGTATAAAACACAACAAACTTAGACATGTGTCAGTCTTACCAAGATTTTTTTGTTGGAAGTTTGGATAGCGTCCTTTATCGTGTTCTTCTCTCCTCTATTTTCTTCCCGTTTTCTCCTTTTGTCACGAATGGTTTCATAAGGCCTGTGAACATGTTTCGGATTAGCAATGTCACAATGGCACAACACAAATATAGCTCACTGCTCACGCTCGCAGTTGTTACACTATGTTGGTATCAACAGGTATATCTGGCGTGTTAATGCTGCTGTTCGCTCTGTTGATGATTACATCCGGTTCATTTTAACATGCACTGGGTGCGCTAATTGACGCAACTACGCATAGCTGTCCACCTCTTACGTATTCAGAGGCATACGAGATGCGTCGGTGCATCCTCGTAACGACCTACGGGACTGGCCACCTTAAATATGTCCTCCAATAACGGAGATACAATTGCGGTGAACCTTCCTGTAACTTACAGAGTCCCTAATCTATGTTTTTCTAGGGGTACGCCCAGAAATACTTGTTTTCCATTCTTTAATCATGTGTTTTTACAAAATAATCTAGTGCACTTCACTTTCACAATATCGAGAGACATCATTATTAATAATAATAAAAGCACAAAATATAGGCACATATAAACGAGACATTCTACCACTAAGATCAGTACATACACAAAAAACAAGACACTTTAACAATAATCCTTATTCTAAGCCTATATTTACTACTTACAATTCCATGTACAAAGTCTGCAGTTCATCGTTCCACAAATACCTTTACATGTGCTATCGGATGCACTCCCAGTGATTTTCCTGTTTTTATGGATTCTACTTCCAATGCGGTGGCATGTGCTATTATCCGCACGCGCACTATATGCGGCGAAGAATTTGTGGCACAACTTCCTTTGCTTGTTTGACAGCCGGTGTGTCTTAATGAGTACCTTTTCCCCAACCACAAATTGTCGTACTCGCGCCCCTTTATCCGCTCGTGCTTTGCGCTTCTCGCCTGCACGTCGGATACTTTGTAGGGCTTCCTCCACGATGGTCCCATGTCGCTGACGTGGTCTTAGAGGAATCTCCACTAGCTGACAGAGCCTGTCCGGTGGGTCCCGGTTCTTTAGCACCGTAATTGAAGCTAACAGTGTGGTGCTGTGAGGTATGTCATTAATTACTTCCTGGGAATCTTTGATGAAGATGTCCCATGTGGCGTTCTTCTTACTGCAGTATTATCTGCAAAGGTTTCGTAAATCCTTCATTGTTCTTTCAGAGGGATTAGAACTGGGGTGGAAGCGGGATATGAAAACTGATTTAATTCCATGACTTTCAAGTGTTCTCTTCCATACCCCCGGCCTGTACTGTGGCCCATTGTCTGACAAAATATACTGTACTGGCCCTACCTGTGCCAGGAAATCTCTATGTAGCGCCCTGCTCACCGTTGTCCCGGTTGCTCTTTTTAATGGTGTCAGGGTGACTTACTTAGACGTTAATTCTAAGACCACCATGATGTATCTATAACCCCTTTGTGTGGTTGTTAACGGACCCAGAAAGTCCGCCGCCGCTGTTTGTCGTAATTTTTCGGGAATAATGGGATACAGAGGCGGCTGCATGGCTACAGTACTTGTTTTCGTCTTCTGACACTTCTTACATACCGCGAGAACCTTGCGTATTCGCCTCGCCATGTTTTTGAAGTGACAGACGCTTATTAGTTTCAAGAAGCACTTCCTGGGTCCGAAGTGAGCATAACTGAGATGTGTATACCAGATGAGCTTGTTTATTACTTCCTCTGGCACACACACGACCCACAACGTCTCACCCGGATTTCTCCTGTAAAACAGGACCCCCTCTCTTAACAGATAATGCTGCCTAAGCTTGGCTTGCGTTCTATCTTTCCACTTTTCTTTTATTCCTCTCAACACAGGATCTTTGTCTTGTTGTCGCCCAATATCACGCATTGTCACTGTGATATAATTTTCAAATGCCACTTTTCGTAGATAGAACAAGGAGAAGTGTTCTTGTTCCAGTTCTTCAGCCTGACAATCGCTTATCCCCAGAGGGGAACAGGATAGTGCATCTGCTATTGCATTTGTGGGTCCCAGTGAAAGGGTACAGTACTGCCTGACATTGAAAATAGGTACAACATACTTCATTATTTTTGTCAGAACAACACATTTTTTTTGTAAAATAACTCAATTTCAATTAATACAGCGAAGCCGGATACCAGTGTGAGAAAGAATGACAATTTATTTATTTAATTGATCACATGTGCACTCCCACAAAATAAATCCCTACGTCCAGTTTGGTGAGATCTTTTGAAATGAATGAATGTATGGTCGTCTGCTAACCGCAGATAGTGAATGTGAATATATGATCATCTTTGAGTCGATCCTTTGGCCACCTTTGGTGGGACCAAAGAGATGAAATTTACCTGAGCTTTGAGTGCCTGAAATGTGGCTGACCAATACGGTAGCAAGGTGCTTCCCCACTTCGACAGAGGTGTGAGAGGACCTGAAGAACGGCCATGTTTCAGTACTCTGCCGCTGGATCTTGTGCTGTTAAGACCTGTCTTAGTTGTGCTCCGTAAAGACAAAAGAGTGGAGACATGGTATGCATGTGGAATATTTAAGAGTAGTTTGAAATAATAATTTCTCTATTTCAGGAACTTTTGTGGGGAGAATTAAATGTCAGGCAGGTAATATTAATGGGATCGTAGTAATCTTCGGAAGTGACCAACGGTCACAATGAAGCCACGTGTAGCAATAAGTTGAAATACTTCCGTGTGCTTAAGTTAAGCTGAATTACTAGTGTGTGTACAATAAGTTGAAATATTTAAGAAATAGCGTGTGTACCATAAGTTGAAATATTTAAGAAATGGCGTGTGCAGGACTTGAAATTAGAGACGAGTACTTCAACGTGGTGAGTACTGTGTGAGTCTCAATCTGTGTATGAGACAAAGGATAAAGAGAAGTACTTGTCCATGGTATCAGTTGAGGACTTGCGTGTGTGATGAATATGTTCTTAATATTACTTTGCGCGATATGAATCCGTGTGACGCTAGATTCAAACTCTGAGAGAGAAGCAAGGTGAGTCGGCCGTCTATCCAGCAACGCCACTTGGCTTGCATTGCACAGGAAGACGTGCATATGTCTCCAGAGTTCATAGTAGGAAAGTAGAATTACAAAGTGGGGCAGTGTCGTGTGAAACTGGGTTAAATATTAATTGAAGTGGAAAAGCTGAAAGTGATAATGTTGTGACTATTCCCTGTGTAGTATTTCATATTGTAGTGTGGTGTATGTCATGTAATTTGGGTATGTGTGGTTTGCATGGGAGAGTAGCGAGGTAGTTTCAAAAGATTAGTGGGTTAGGCGTGTTCCTTTTGTACTGCTCGGTCTGGAGGAAAGTTTCGGTATGATGATTGTGAGAGTCGAAGTGTGAGAAATAATAAAAGATCCACCATCCTATCCAGAAAGTGCACTGTAGCGTTAAATAATTACGAGACCATAAGGTAGAGAATCACCAATGTTAAGCCATGCCCACTGGGCGGAATTTCTCATCTGTTATTGTTGTAGGTTATAGAATTTGTGTGTTTAGGTTATAGAATTTATCGGAATAAATAAGATAGTGAAAAGAAAAAGCTTGGTGGCCTTTTCCTTCGAATTGTATGTTGTCATGATATCCAGAATTTATAATGTGTGCGCCACTCATATTCAGTGCGATGGCCACATGTTGATAAAAGCCGTTAAATAAAAAAGGAAAGAAAATGTGGTATTGCCAGTGCGAAGTGAACAGTCAGAGTTCTGTAAATTACTGATAGTCAGATGCGTGTTTCCGTTGCATATTATTCATACAGGAGGATAATTTGTAACTAAATTGTGAGTACGAGAGTTCATGTTACTCGATAAATGAGAATGAATCCACTCGCTTGGCAGACCACTCATCTTGCAGGCCTGACTGCTTGATACCATAGTATGAGCAAGGCACGTGGGTGCCTCACACCGGTACGAAGACTATTGTGAAATTGAATTCCTGGAGGACAGCAACCCATCTCGCATGCGTTAATTTGGCCGTAAGTAAGAACTCCAGAGCTCGATGGTCGGTATAGACATGTGTATTACGTCATGATAAAAAGCACTAGAACTTCTGGAACCCTCACATTATCATGAGGGCCTCCAGTTCGGTTTCTGAGTAGTTCTTTTCGCTTTCACTCAGCACCCGACTCGCGAACGCAATCGTTTTGTGTATCTTTATTCCATCTTCTTCATATTCTTGGAAGATCATTACGCCTAGCCCTGTTTTCGCGCTATCCGTGGTCATACAGAAGTCATGCACCAGACACATAGACCTTGCCGTTGGTGGGGAGGCTTGCGTGCCTCAACGATACAGACAGCCATACCGTAGGTGCAACCACAACGAAGGGGTATCTGTTGAGAGGCCAGACAAATGTGTAGTTCCTGAAGAGGGGCAGTAGCCTTTTCAGTAGTTGCAGGGGCAACAGTCTGGATGATTGACTGATGTGGCCTTGTAACACTAACCAAAATGGCCTTGCTGTTCTGGTACTGTGAACGGCTGAAAGCAAGGGAAAACTACAGCCGTAATTTTCCCCGAGGGCATGCAGCTTTACTGTATGATTAAATGATGATGGCGTCCTCTTTGGTAAAATATTCCGGACGTAAAATAGTCCCCCATTCGGATTTCCGGGCGGGGACTATTCAGGAGGACGTCGTTATCAGGAGAAAGAATACTGGCGTTCTATGATTCAGAGCGTGGAATGTCAGATCCCTTAATCGGAAAGGTAGGTTAGAAAATTTAAAAAGGGAAATGGATAGGTTAAAGTTAGATATAGTGGGAATTAGTGAAGTTCGGTGGCAGGAGGAACAAGACTTTTGGTCAGGTGAATACAGGGTTATAAATACAAAATCAAATAGGGGTAATGCAGGAGTAGGTTTAATAATGAATAAAAAAATGGGAGTACGGGTAAGCTACTACAAACAGCGTAGTGAACGCATTATTGTGGCCAAGATAGATACGAAACCCACGTCTACTACAGTAGTACAAGTTTATATGCCAACTAGCTCCGCAGATGATGAAGAAATTGATGAAATGTATGAAGATATAAAAGAAATTATTCAGGTAGTGAAGGGAGACGAAAATTTAATAGTCATGGGTGACTGGAATTCGAGAGTAGGAAAAGGGAGAGAAGGAAACATAGTAGGTGAATATGGATTGGGGCTAATAAATGAAAGAAGAAGCCGCCTGGTAGAATTTTGCACAGAGCATAACTTAATCATAGCTAACACTTTGTTCAAGAATCATGAAAGAGGGTTGTATACATGGAAGAACCCTGGAGATACTAAAAGGTATCAGATAGATTATATAATGATAAGACACAAATTTAGGAACCAGGTTTTAAATTGTAAGACATATCCATGGGCAGATGTGGACTCTGTCCTTAATCTATTGATTATGAACTGTAGATTAAAACTGAAGAAACTGCAAAAAGGTGGGAATTTAAGGAGATGGGACCTGGATAAACTGAAAGAACTAGAGGTTGTACAGAGTTTCAGGGAGAGCATAAGGGAACAATTGACAGGAATGGGGGAAAGAAATACAGTAGAAGAAGAATGGGTAGCTTTGAGGGATGAAATAGTGAAGGCAGCAGAGGATGAAATAGGTAAAAAGACGAGGGCTAGTAGAAACCCTTGGGTAACCGAAGAAATACCGAATTTAATTGATGAAAGGAGAAAACATAAAAATGCAGTAAATGAAGCAGGCAAAAAGGAATACAAACGTCTTAAAAATGATATCGACAGGAAGTGCAAAATGGCTAAGCAGGGATGGCTAGAGGACAAATGTAAGGATGTGGAGGCTTATCTCGCAAGGGGTAAGATAGATACTGAATACAGGAAAATTGAAGAGACCTTTGGAGAAAGGAGAACCACTTGCATGAATATCAAGAGCTTTGATGGAAACCCAGTTCTAAGCAAAGAAGGGAAAGCAGAAAGGTGGAAGGAGTATATAGAGGGTCTATACAAGGGCTATGTACTTGAAGACAATACTATGGAAATGGAAGAGGATGTAGATGAAGATGAAATGGGAGATATGAGACTGCGTGAAGAGTTTTACAAAGCACTGAAAGACCTGAGTCGAAACAAGGCCCACGGAGTAGACAACATTCCATTAGAACTACTGACGGCCTTGGGAGAGCCAGTCCTGACAAAACTCTACCATCTGGTGAGCAAGACATATGAGACAGGCGAAATACCCCCAGACTTCAAGAAGAATATAACAATTCCAATCCCAAAGAAAGCAGGTGTTGACAGATGTGAAAATTATCGAACTATCAGTTTAATAAGTCACAGCTGCAAAATACTAACGCGAATTCTTTACAGACGAATGGAAAAACTGATAGAAGCCGACCTCGGGGAAGATCAGTTTGGATTCCGTAGAAATTTTGGAACACGTGAGGCAGTACTGACCTTACGACTTATCTTAGAAGCTAGATTGAGGAAAGGGAAACCTACGTTTGTAGCATTTGTAGACTCGGTACGATCACGGAATCGGGTACGGCGGTCCTCGAAACGGTTTGTGCCTCTTTACGTCAAATTTATATTGATAGCCCTTTATGGAGCCCGTCTTGGGGAGAAAAACTTCAATATTACTTCTTAGCACATTGTCTAACCCATCTTTGTCTGCGTCTCTTATTACCTTTATGCCCTGCAATTTCTCGCTTATTTCCTTATGTGTTTCTACTAACTGTGCTTCTTTCGAAGTACTATCTCGTTTGTCCTGTCCGCCGTCTGTTTCACCTGTTGACTCCTCCGTGTTTGGAAACTGCAGGTAGGGTCACACACACACACACAAACAATTGAGGGGTTTTCTGTAGAAATAGTGTAGTCCACAAGTTTCCTGTTTTTAGAAAATAAGAAGCGAAAGTCAAAGAAACCGTATAAATTAACTATTACTTCTACAAAAGTTGTTCTTTGTACATGGAGTGATATTATTAAATGTAAATATTTCTCTCTACATGAACTTAAAAATTGCATTTTCAGTGCCCAAATTGTGAGTCACAACATTTTACATCCAAGAAAAATTTGAAATTTTATTGGTGTATTCCACATTTTTGTACTTTTATACATCATCGCTGCTCTCTACGAACAAAATATGTATTTACTGACAGAATGAAGTAACCTACATTGTCACAAGTTTCAAGAACAATGATGGAAATAAAACTATTTAAATTAAATAAACAGTATGTATTAAAGAAAATAAATGACATTTTTTTCACATTTTGCTACAAAAATGGGATGCAATGTACAACTACTTTCCTTACTGACATAAGTACTCAAAATAACGTAACTTTTTAAGGTAATATTACAAAAATGTCTAGACATTTCTCCCAGTAAACAAGCGGTCATTCATTTTCTTCTTCTTCACTAAAAGATTGTATCAGGCTCAGGAAGTGTGGCTTGTGAATTTATAATATCTTCATAAAAGCTATGATGAATGGGAGGAACATATTTCATCAGCTTCCTTAAATCATTAGCTTTAGCATTGTTGATTTTTTCACCTCAGATAACTTCAGAAGCGTGACACAATCTAGTTGATGCATTTGACGTCCTTTTCTTGTTATCTTGCAATTCATGGACATGTATGGCACATCTCGATTTACTGTTTCAGAAAAATCGACTTCAAAAGGTTTTTCCCTCTGAAATTTCAGTCGCTGTATCTTCAGCCAGTCGATCTGGTCACTATTGTACGTGATTTCTTCTTAACAATTATATCTTTGAAAGACATGATGCTTTTAAAATGAATCCATAGTGGGTTACATCAATTTTGCACTCAATTAATTTCAAAATAGCTGTCTACAAGTTATGGCACTAATGTTTTACTCCTGAGTGGCACCTGAAAGAAGTACAAAAATGATAGGCTATAAAAACAAAGGAACAAAAAACACCAAAATATGAAAAATGGGTATTTGTGGATTACAATATTTCTGCATCAAACCCCTCAGGTAGTAACCACTTGAGAGACAGGGAACATAAGACGGAGAGCATGTGTTTTGACATGAATTTCTCAGGTGTAAAATATCAAAGGGTTGCCACCACCTGATTCTTTGTTCAGGGATTAGTAGCACAAGGTGGCTGGCATGTGGTGTGGCTAAAGTGGTCGTGGGAATATGTGAGTTGGCTGGCGCACAGTGTGGCATGGCGGACGGTGGTTACTTTGCTATCGAAAGATTTTTAGCAACATAATTACATGCGATGAGTGTTTCATGATGGTATTCCTTGTCAGTCGGATTAAAAAAACCATCAATTTAATTAATTCTTTTCGACGTGTTTTACAAGACCTGCATCTTCCCAAACAGCAGAGAATTATGAACAAGAGGGATCCAACCCCTGTAAACTGAATTTTATAAATAAACAACATACCCTTTATTGTTGTTGTTGTGGTCTTCAGTCCTGAGACTGGTTTGATGCAGCTCTCCGTGCTACTCTATCCTGTGCAAGCTTCTTCATCTCCCAATACGTACTGCAGCCTACATCCTTCTGAATCTGTTTAGTGTATTCATCTTTTGGTCACCCTCTACGATTTTGTCAGGACTGGCTCTCCCAAGGCTGTCAGTAGTTCTAATGGAATGTTGTCTACTCCCGGGGCCTTGTTTCGACTTAGGTCTTTCAGTGCTCTATCAAATTCTTCACGCAGTATCATATCTCCCATTTCATCTTCATCTACATCCTCTTCCATATCCATAATATTGTCCTCAAGAACATCGCCCTTGTACAGACCCTCTATATACTCCTTCCACCTTTCTGCTTTCCCTTCTTTGCTTAGAACTGGGTTTCCATCTGAGCCCTTGATATTCATACAAGTGGTTCCCTTTTCTCCCTTTATTATGTAATTGCATTTCCTCTCTAGCACAGACCTGCCAACTTCCAGGTGGGGTTCGAGGTGAGGGCTGATGGATTTAGTGGAGGGGGAGAGGTTAATTACTTGATTTTATTAATTCATTGGTCAATCAAATGGATAGAGTGGTAGGGGCAGTTTGAATACCTCAGGACAGAAAGTGTACTTGTATCAGTGAAGGGGAAGTTGGAGGTTTCCAGAAGGGTGGGGAGGAGGAGAGAAAAGGAGAGGTGTGGGGGGTTTCTCAGAAGGACAGATTATCCCTAGGGGGTCATAAATCAACGCCAGTGGTCAGAAATCAATTTACAGAACAATAGGCTAAAGGGAGAGGGAGGGTGTTAGAAATGAATCAAGTTTGCCTCTGAGTCCATGTGACTGGCACTTACAAATTGTCTTCGTACTGACTTTGCCCTACTACTGGCGAGGAATGTCGTGTTGTCGATAGAAGCAGCGGTAGCAACATAGTAGGTCAGTCAGGAGGGTTTGGCGGTGAATGTTGACCAGTCCCTGGATCTCACATGAGTAATAAGTCCATCACGGGCGTTGCTATAGTGAAGTGCAAACGTGAAGGAACAACCGTGGGTATTGATGATCAGGGACTGTCGAGCATTTCGGATAGTGTCTGCAGAAATGACATTAAAACAACAGAACGAATCGCTAGTGAGGTCGTAAGTGCTAGCAGCAGTCCAGCTGGCGCAGTGACTGTGTGTAGCAAGTTAAAAGAAGGGCAGCACAACGGAAGAGCAGTTCCGTAGAGGGATGGCGTAATGAGCGATGCCATTGGACAGTGGGTGACCGGAAGTGAGTGATTTGAAGTGATGAGTCACGCTGTGGCCTGCGGCCATCAGTTGGAATTGGGTTTGGCAAATGTCTCGAGAACATTAACTACCATCCTGTGACATGCCAATAGTGAAATATGGAGCAGACGGTGTTACGGTATGAGCTAGTTTATGATGATTAGTGTGTGGTTCCCTTATTGTTTTTCAGCAGATGCTAAACACAGGAGGGTGTGAACACAAAAAAATGGTTCAAATGGCTCTGAGCACTATGGGACTCAACATCTTAGGTCATCAGTCCCCTAGAACTTAGAACTACTTAAACCTAACTAACCTAAGGACATCACACACACCCATGCCCGAGGCAGGATTCGAACCTGCGACCGTAGCAGTCCCGCGGTTCCGGACAGCAGCGCCAGAACCGCTAGACCACCGCGGCCGGCTGTGTGAACACATTTTACAGCATTTTGCTCTGCATATGGCAGAAGAACAATAGGGAGAGGATGATGGTTTGTATCAGCATTTGAATGGGCCCTGTCACAAAGCAGCGTCTGTGAGGCAATTGTCTATGGACAGTACCATTCCTGAAGTGAACTGGGCTTCCAGGAATTCCGACCAGAAGCCAGTGGGAGACCTTTTGGATGAGCGTCCAGCATCCAACCTTCCTACCTGCAAATGGTTCAAATGGCCCTAAACGCTATGCGACTTAACATCTGAAGTCATCAGTCACCTAGACTTAGAACTACTTAAACCTAACTAACCTAAGGACATCACACACATCCATGCCCGAGGCAGGATTCGAAACTGCGACCGTAGCGGTCGTGCGGTTCCAGACAGAGGTGGGCCACACTCTGGTTACACAGCGTGATTCAGGTGACCCTATTGATGGGTTTTGTGTAACTCTCAGTGCCTTCAAATACCACATGCAAGATTTCCATATTCTCTCTCTATGTGCAAAATATTAGTCCCAAAGAAAAAATGAACAGGATCTTCCTGTAGGAAATTTAATGTAGTTAAATTTAGCACTGGGATACGTCTACGCTAGAGGTCTTACTTCCTTAATTGTTCAAGAAAAACACACGAAAGTGACCCACAGATGCGTTTTCCTTGAATAACTGAAAAACTGTGACCTCCAGCGAAAACGTATCTCAGTACAAAATTGAACTACATTAAATTTGCTACAAAAAGTTTCTGTTCATTTACTTCTGTAGGACTAAGTTTGTTCATTTTCTTTTCTTCTCTAGGACTAATACTTTGCGTGTAGCGAACGAGAGAATGTGAAAATCTCACACATAGTTTTTGAAAGTGTTGTCATTGCACAATACCCATCGGTAGGGGCAGCTGAATCAATTTGTGCAACATGACCGCTACTGTTCTGTCCCTGTTTATTGAATACCATATCTTTCCACAGTACGCTACCCATCGATATTAATGATTTACGTATTCTCCAACGACCAGCGTATAGAACAAAACAGCCGGCCGGAGTGGCCGTGCGGTTCTGGGCGCTACAGTCTGGAACCAAGCGACCGCTACGGTCGCAGGTTCGAATCCTGCCTCGGGCATGGATGTGTGTGATGTCCTGAGGTTAGTTTGGTTTAATTAGATCTGATGATCTCAGAAGTTAAGTCGCGTAGTGCTCAGAGCCATTTGAACCATTCGAACCAGAACAAAACAGCAGGCCGTATTATTTCACATACCTGTCGACACGATCTGCTGGAGCTGCAACGTTCAACGTTGTCCGTTTCTTGTCACCTACCCTGTGCCATTTGTCTCGTGCCTCTGAAAGGCGTCTACTTCTTCGAAATGGATCGCCTGATACAGACTAACTTCGTTTGGTTTTGAGTTTTGTTCAGACCTGCTCTTACTGCCAGGACTGGTTTACGTGTGTGATTTTTGCCACCTTATATGCCAGTCGAAGGAATGTGTTCGAGATTCTTGATGAGAGATTGAAATCGCGTACTCCAGTGAATCTGCAGGGGACTTTAAACGATTTGTTGAGTCCTGTAGCGTCTAGTTGCTGCACTATGCTGGGCAAACGGAGGTCCGGTACGATATTAGGAGTTTCCCGTCACTTTTGGCACATCACTGGCTGAATGGGGAATTGTCAGATTACAAGTACAAAGGACCTCAGTTCCGGCCGTGCTCAGTTGTAGGATTTTTATTCGTCACTTATCACTTCTTTCACCTCTGGCGGTGTTGGTTGATTTGAAACATACCGAGTCGCACCTTGGATCGGAATCCTTGTTAAATCGTCGGCCCTCCTGTAACTGGCCGGGTGACTGAGTTGAAGATCGGGCTAAGGTGACGGCATACCGCCTCCAACAGGACCGTGTCTAGTAGAGCACTGCCGCTTTCAAAACAATCGGTGGATTCACGATTGGTTTACGTTATATTACAGACCGAACAGTCTAACTCTGAACAGTTCAGTTAATACTGGATTGGTGCATAAGTTCGTAGTGTTTTTCCATAAGTTAATAAACACAACAGATACACTACTGACCATTAAAATTGCTACACCACGAAGATGACGTGCTACAGACGTGAAATTTAACCGACAGGAAGAAGATGCTGTGATATGCAAATTATTAGTTTTTCAGAGCATTCAAACAAGGATGGCGCCGGTGGCGACAGCTACTACGTGCTGACATGAGGAAAGTTTCCAACCGATTTCTCATACACAAACAGCAGTTGACCGGCGTTGCCTGCCGAAACGTTGTTGTGATGCCTCGTGTAAGGAGGAGAAATGCGTACCATCACGTTTCCGACTTTGATAAAGGTCCAATTGTAGCCTATCGCGATTGCGGTTTATCGTATCACGACATTGCTGCTCGCGTTGGTCGAGATCCAATGACTGTTAGCAGAATATGGAATCGGTGGGTTCAGGAAGGTAATACGGAACGCCGTGCTGGATCCCAACGCCTTCGTATCACTAGCAGTCGAGATGACAGGCATCTTATCCGCATAGCTGTAACAAATCGTGCAGCCACGTCTCGATCCCTGAGTCAACAGATGGGGACGTTCGCAAGACAACAACCATCTGCACGGACAGTTCGACGACGTTTACATTGGAAGCGTGTATTCGTCATCGCGATACTGGCGTATCACCCGGCGTGATGGTATGGGGTGCCATTGGTTACACGTCGCGCTCTCCTTCTGTTTGCATTGACGGCACTTTGGACAGTGGACGTTACATTTCAGATGATATCAAGGCCGTTATTACGGTCAGAGGTGGTTGTTCTGGGTACTGATTTCTCAGGATCTGTGCACCCAACTTGCGTGAAAATGTAATCACATGTCAGTTCTAGTATAATATATTTGTTCAATGAATACCCGTTTATCATTTTTTTTTAAGTTCTTTATTATCAAATCATTATATTTATACAAAATAACCCACTTCCTTACTACATTAGTGGGTCCTAGCAATTATACATTGATATTAAAATGTTGCAGCTAGTTTGGTATTAGTTAGTGGGCTACAGCTTATATTAGTGTTAATAACAATGGGCATCTAACATCTACATTTACTAATTATTATCTATTCCTATGACTAACTTAATTAGTGATCTGCAGCGTCACATGTGTGCCAGTAAGGATATAAACCTACTTGCATTTGCCTTGCTCTTCGAGCTAACCCCGAAGAGCATGCCCCTGGCACTGGGCAGGCCTCGGTGTTAAATCGCTGCAGTCCCTATCTTTATTTCCTATAACTAATTCCTACATACTAACTTATCCTACGTCAATCCGGTGTGTCTCACAATCGGTGTTTGTTCCCTACTCCCCCTAATCCTGCACGTGGCGGATTCCAACTTAGATGTGGTCGGCCAGTCCACGCACAGGCGGCATGGGAATAGGGTTCCTGGACGCAATTGGTGGTTATTATATCTCAGCTAAATAGTCAATTAGGACTTTTCGAGATACCTCGTTAGCCAAGGTGTTTAATGTCTGAAATGTTTCCTCTTGTCTTAGTAGTTGGTATGTGTCGCGGTTGGGTAGTCTGTCTCGTAGTGTATTGGCAACATCATTGAAGAGGGGACATTCGTAAACTACATGCTCAGGTGTGCCCTCTGGATCACCACAGTCACACGCTGGTGATGCCCTCTTCCCAAATCGACATAAGTATGTCGGGAAGGGGCCATGGCCAGTGAGAAAATGTATCAACCCTCGCGTAGGTTCGAAGTACTGTAGTCCAAGTCGTTCCCTGACATCAGGTAGGAACTGGAAGGTTCTTCGTCCCGTCTCTTCTGCCTCCCAGGTCTCCTGCCAGAGCTCCTCCCCTCGTTTCCTTATCTCTCTCTTATCCCCCACTCTAATACCCATGATATCGGCAATCTTCTCATAATTTCCCTTCTTGGCCCAGTACCACGCCGCTTGCTCTCTTATCTTTATGTCCAGGGGGCAGAGCCCCATTATGGCTAATAGCCCCCCCCCCCCCCCCGGAGATGTTCTATAAGCACCTACTGCTCTTAGTACCATGCTTCTCTGGACCCGTCTCACGGCCATGGCGGGCACAACCCTCGTGAGCCTGTGCGCCCAGACTCCCGAGCCATAGCCCACAACTGAGGTTAGGATACTGTTATGGAAGAGTCTGATTAAGTGTGGAGGAAGATGAAATCTTTTGTGGCCAATTGAAATGAGATTATTTAATATTTGAAGGACTCTTTGCGTGACAATGTCAATGTGTTTTCCGAAGTTCCACCTCTCATCAATGGTGACTCCCAGGTAGCGTGTCTCTCGTCGTCGGAGAACTGGTGAACCGTCTATTCGTACTGTCGGGTTTCTGATAAGTTGTCCTTTTAGTAGTAAGTAAGTAGATTTACTGGGTGAAATCGTCATTTTAGTCGTGTGGCACCACTGTTGGAGTTTGTCTAGTGCCGTCTCTATTTTCGGTTCAATGTCTTCGCGGCTACGGCCGCCAACCAGCAGAAGGAGGTCATCTGCGTAGGCTATCACCTCTAGCACCTCATCGCTTTGTTGCAATCTGTCTAATAAAGGCTCCATATGGATGTCCCAAAAAAGGGGTCCTAAAACGGAGCCTTGTGGACATCCTTTGCTGATTACGTTCCCAACTCTTTCGCTAGACGATGATAACCAGACCTCCCGATCCTTACAATAGCTCCTCAGGCAACCATATAGCGGCCCTGGGCACTCTTTCTCCCGCAAGCAGGAGAAGAGCGAAGGCCACCACAGGTTGTCGAAGGCGCCACTGATATCCACCATGATGCCTACCACGTATTTGTGCGGGGTCGAGCCACAGACCTCGGCCGCCAGGGCAATTGCATCAGATGCCGATCGCCCCGGCCTGAAACCGAACTGCCTGTCACTCATCCCACACAACACTCGGTGTGCTGTCAATCTGTCAGCCAGCAGTTTCTCTAAGATTTTGCCGAATACGTCCAACAGGCAGATCGGCCTGTAGGATTTTACTTCTGCAGGGTCCTTGTCTAATCCTTTCTTTATTATAACCACGTTTGCCATTTTCCATTTTTTTGGGAATCTCCTTTGTCGGAGGCATTCGTTATATAGTTCTGTTAGTGGCGCAGTTAACTGAGGCGCCAGAAACTGCACTACCTCCGCCACAATGCCGTCTGGCCCAGGTGCTTTTCCTTTTTTCAGCGATTTTATATGGGTTGCCACCTCCTCCTCTGAGAAGAGGTAGACAGCCGTTTCATTAACATATTCTTCTTGATCTTCGTCTCTTAGTTGCCTCTGTCCCTCTGTCTCCCCATCCGCATTATCGTCAGGCAACAGGGACTGGAGGAGGACCCCCGCAGTCTCCTGCCAGGACTCCGTCATCCCGTCCCCGTGCCTGACTGTTGACAGTTCCAGAGGAGAGTGGATTTTCTCCCTTACCAATTTATAAGGAAGCCCGTTTATCATTTGCATTTCTTCTTGGTATAGCAATTTTAATGCCCAGTAGTGAACATTCTACGTATTCTCCTTCACTATTTAAAACAGCCTACCAACGCCGTGGTAAGTTTTCGATTATGCGACTGTAGAAATCACGTTGTTTTGAGGCGACAAGTCGTCGAATAACGTTCGGAGCCCATTTTCACCCGGAAAGGAAACTCCTTGAAGGTTGTTCGATAGAGAACGAACAAGATCAGCCGGCCGAAGTGGCCGTGCGGTTAAAGGCGCTGCAGTCTGGAACCGCAAGACCGCTACGGTCGCAGGTTCGAATCCTGCCTCGGGCATGGATGTTTGTGATGTCCTTAGGTTAGTTAGGTTTAACTAGTTCTAAGTTCTAGGGGACTAATGACCTCAGAAGTTGAGTCCTATAGTGCTCAGAGCCATTTGAACCATTTTTGAACAAGATCAGGTGAATAATGCGGATGCGTAATGACTTCCAAATCGAGCTTCTGTATAGTGTTTTCTAGCAGAATAGACGACAGAGGGATAGAGAAACAATTAAAATCGCTCAAAAGAGTAAAGGCCTCTGGACCTGATGGGATACCAGTTCAATTTTACACAGAGTACGCGGAGGAACTTGCCCCCCTTCTTGCAGCGGTGTACCGTAGGTCTCTACAAGAGCGTAGCGTTCCAAAGGATTGGAAAAGGGCACAGATCATCCCCGTTTTCAAGAAGGGACGTCGAACAGATGTGCAGAACTATAGACCTATATCTCTAACGTCGATCAGTTGTAGAATTTTGGAACACGTATTGTGTTCGAGTATAATGACTTTTCTGGAGACTAGAAATTTACTCTGTAGGAATCAGCATGGGCTTCGAAAAAGACGGTCATGTGAAACCCAGCTCGCGCTATTCGTCCACGAGACTCAGAGGGCCATAGACACGGGTTCACAGGTAGATGCCGTGTTTCTTGACTTCTGCAAGGCGTTTGATACAGTTCCCCACAGTCGTTTAATGAACAAAGTAAGAGCATATGGACTATCAGACCAATTGTGTGATTGGATTGAGGAGTTCCTAGATAACAGGACGCAGCATGTTATTCTCAATGGAGAGAAGTCTTCCGAAGTAAGAGTAATTTCAGGTGTGCCGCAGGGGAGTGTCATAGGACCGTTGCTATTCACAATATACATAAATGACCTGGTGGATGACATCGGAAGTTCACTGAGGCTTTTTGCAGATGATGCTGAGGTGTATCGAGAGGTTGTAACAATGGAAAATTGTACTGAAATGCAGGAGGATCTGCAGCGAATTGACGCATGGTGCAGGGAGTGGCAATTGAATCTCAATGTAGACAAGTGTAATGTGCTGCGAATACACAGAAAGATAGATCCTTTATCATTTAGCTACAAAATAGCAGGTCAGCAACTGGAAGCAGTTAATACCATAAATTATCTGGGAGTACGCATTAGGAGTGATTTAAAATGGAATGATCACATAATGTTGATCGTCGGTAAAGCAGATGCCAGACTGAGATTCATTGGAAGAATCCTAAGGAAATGCAATCCGAAAACAAAGGAAGTAGGTTACAGTACGCTTGTTCGCCCACTGCTTGAATACTGCTCAGCAGTGTGGGATCCGTACCAGATAGGGTTGATACAAGACATAGAGAAGATCCAACGGAGAGCAGCGCGCTTCGTTACAGGATCATTTAGTAATCGCGAAAGCGTTACGGAGATGATAGATAAACTCCAGTGGAAGACTCTGCAGGAGAGACGCTCAGTAGCTCGGTACGGGCTTTTGTCAAAGTTTCGAGAACATACCTTCACCGAAGAGTCAAGCAGTATATTGCTCCCTCCTACGTATATCTCGCGAAGAGACCATGAGGATAAAATCAGAGAGATTAGAGCCCACACAGAGGCATACCGACAATCCTTCTTTCCACGAACAATACGAGACTGGAATAGAAGGGAGAACCGATAGAGGTACTGAAGGTACCCTCCGCCACACACCGTCAGGTGGCTTGCGGAGTATGGATGTAGATGTAGATGTAGAATGCTGGCGGGTGTTATTGTGGAGTAACATCACTACACGTAGTCCTTCTGGTCGTTGTTATTGGACAGCGTCTGCAAGGCCTCTCAGTCCTTGACAATAAATGTCAGCAGTGATGGTTACACCTCGGGGAAGCAATTCGTAGTACGCCACACCATCGCTATTCCACTAGATGCACAATATTATCTTTTGTGGATATGCAACTCCTGCTTTGTTTGGGCTCACCTATTCCTTTCCTTGCCTTACCTTAGCGTAAAGACACCATTTCACGCCACCAGTAACGATATAGGATAGGGAAGGTCGGTGTTGTTCACGAGCCAAACAAAAATGTACAATTTTATGCCATCCGCTGATATTTGTGATTTTGGCTTAGAGCACACGGTACACATACACCCTACTTTTGAACCTTCCCCACTGAATGCAAATGTCGCACGGTGGTGGAATGATCACAGTTCATTACATTCGCCAGTTATCGAGTACAGTGACGTGTATCATTATGAATTAATGCATTTAAACGATCTTCATCAAATCCCGAAGGTCTTCCTGAACGCGGAGACTTACTAATGGCAAAACGATCAGAACGAGAGAACCATCTTCTTGCCGTGCTGTGTCCAGTGCTATTATCCTCATACAAGACACATATGTTTATCGCTGTCTCCGCTGCTGTTACCACTCTGCTGAAATAAAACAGAAGAACGTGTCGGAAATGTACCGATCTCTCCACTTGGCACTCTATTTTCTGGCATCCACAGCCCCACTCAGTGTCTTGCAGATGACAAAATGACAATATGTAAACTCAAATAGCAACATTGAACTACAAATAAAAAGTTACATACGATGAATGACAACAGGAATACCAACATGCAAATCAAATACTCAATGAACTTATCAATCGTCCTAATACACTCCTGGAAATGGAAAAAAGAACACATTGACAAGGGTGTGTTAGACCCACCATACTTGCTCCGGACACTGCGAGAGGGCTGTACAAGCAATGATCACACGCACGGCACAGCGGACACACCAGGAACCACGGTGTTGGCCGTCGAATGGCGCTAGCTGCGCAGCATTTGTGCACCGCCGCCGTCAGTGTCAGCCAGTTTGCCGTGGCATACGGAGCTCCATCGCAGTCTTTAACACTGGTAGCATGCCGCGACAGCGTGGACGTGAACCGTATGTGCAGTTGACGGACTTTGAGCGAGGGCGTATAGTGGGCATGCAGGAGGCCGGGTGGACGTACCGCCGAATTGCTCAACACGTGGGGCGTGAGGTCTCCACAGTACATCGATGTTGTCGCCAGTGGTCGGCGGAAGGTGCACGTGCCCGTCGACCTGGGACCGGACCGCAGCGACGCACGGATGCACGCCAAGACCGTAGAATCCTACGCAGTGCCGTAGGGGACCGCACCGCCACTTCCCAGCAAATTAGGGACACTGTTGCTCCTGGGGTATCGGCGAGGACCATTCGCAACCGTCTCCATGAAGCTGGGCTACGGTCCCGCACACCGTTAGGCCGTTTTCCGCTCACGCCCCAACATCGTGCAGCCCGCCTCCAGTGGTGTCGCGACAGGCGTGAATGGAGGGACGAATGGAGACGTGTCGTCTTCAGCGATGAGAGTCGCTTCTGCCTTGGTGCCAATGATGGTCGTATGCGTGTTTGGCGCCGTGCAGGTGAGCGCCACAATCAGGACTGCATACGACCGAGGCACACAGGGCCAACACACGGCATCATGGTGTGGGGAGCGATCTCCTACACTGGCCGTACACCACTGGTGATCGTCGAGGGGACACTGAATAGTGCACGGTACATCCAAACCGTCATCGAACCCATCGTTCTACCATTCCTAGACCGGCAAGGGAACTTGCTGTTCCAACAGGACAATGCACGTCCGCATGTATCCCGTGCCACCCAACGTGCTCTAGAAGGTGTAAGTCAACTACCCTGGCCAGCAAGATCTCCGGATCTGTCCCCCATTGAGCATGTTTGGGACTGGATGAAGCGTCGTCTCACGCGGTCTGCACGTCCAGCACGAACGCTGGTCCAACTGAGGCGCCAGGTGGAAATGGCATGGCAAGCCGTTCCACAGGACTACATCCAGCATCTCTACGATCGTCTCCATGGGAGAATAGCAGCCTGCATTGCTGCGAAAGGTGGATATACACTGTACTAGTGCCGACATTGTGCATGCTCTGTTGCCTGTGTCTATGTGCCTGTGGTTCTGTCAGTGTGATCATGTGATGTATCTGACGGCAGGAATGTGTCAATAAAGTTTCCCCTTCCTGGGACAATGAATTCACGGTGTTCTTATTTCAATTTCCAGGAGTGTAATTATTGCGCAAATATGAAAATTTAAAATGCTGTTATAAGATGTTCATTAAGAGGCCTGTTCTTATGTTAAAGGTTTACAGTTATGAACTGCGCATATGTCGTGAGGCACTGTATCTCACAGTGCACGAGTTACTCAGAGTACGCCCGCCGGTGTGGCCGAGCGGTTCTAGGCGCTACAGTCTGGAACCGCACGACCGCTAGCGTTGCAGTTTTGAATCCTGCCTCGGGCATGCTCGTGTGTGATGTCCTTAGGTTAGTTAGGTTTAAGTAGTTCTAAGTTCCAGGGGATTGATGACCACAGATGTTAAGTCCCATAGTGCTCAGAGCCATTTGAACCATTTGCTCAGACTATATTCCTCCTACGTTTGAAAATGAGAGGGCTTAGCGACATTCAGCAAACTTTACACGTGATCTCAAACTCTTACGAAACTTTTTCTCACTGACGCCCTCCCACAAACTGAGAGTTTGTCTCTTACTACCTTTTCACTGTTCGGTTAGTAAGCTACATGTTCCACACATTATTTGAACATCTACATCTACATCATACTCTGCAAGCCACCTAAAGGTGTTTGGCGGAGTGTGCTTTCGGTACCACTATCTGATCCCCGCAACCCAGTGCTACTCGCGAATAGTGCGTGGGAAGAATGATTGTCGGTAAGCCTCTGTAGTGGCTCTAATTTCTCGAATGTTCTCCTCGTGGTCAATACGAGAGAAGCATGTGGGGGGAAGTAGTATGTTGTCTGACTCCTGAAAAGTGCTGTCCTGAAATTTCAACAGTAAATCTCTCCGTGATGCACAACGCCTCTCTTGTAACGTCTGCCAGTGGAGTTTGTTTAGCATCTCCGTAAAGCTCTCTCGCCATCTAAACGATCCCGTGACGAAATAATGCGAAATGAGTCAGTTTGCAGGACACGTATACGCGATTAGTGTCAACATTAATGAGCACTTTGTTAGTTTTAGTCCGACTCATGAAACTATACTTGATATTTTTTTCGTTTTCGTTTTTTTACTGGCTACCAGTTTTAAGCAGAAATTCGTCAGTAGAATAGAAGGAGTTGCCCAGGAGAAATGAGTTTACCAACTGCGACATGGTCGCGTACACAAACAGTGATCCAGTAGTGTCAAATGTTTTTTATTTTTCCAGTCTTTGATCACAATATCAATTCTTTAGACGATGACCGGTTTCAGTCAGTAATGACCATCCTCGGATGTTTTTTATACCATGTCCTAAAGTGATAAGGCCATAATGGCGTCGTCAAAACATATAAATATAATCAGCACAGCATCATCACATATATCTAAAATAAGGTGTAGAATAGGCCAGTTTTAAATTAGATTTAAAACTGGCTTCGCTACCTGTCAGACAATTTATGTTATGGGCACATTATCAAAAATTTTTGTTGCTGCATGTTGAATTCCTTTCTGAGCCACTGAAGCTTTACAGTGGGCAATATAGGCCACTTTTCTCTCTAGCATTGTTGGTAAGGACATCGCTGTTTTTCTCAAATTGTGATGGCTTATTTATGACAAATTTCCGTGGTAAGTATATGCCTTGTGATGGTGAATTTAAAATGCCTAGCTCCTGGAAGAGGTAAGTACATGACGTCCACCGATGAACACCGCATATTATTCTTACTGGCCGCTTTTGTGCAATTCAGTACTTCCTTTCTAAGCGATGAGTTACACCAGGACATTATTCCGTAAGACTTCATTGAGCGGAAATATACAAAATATGTCAGAAGGTTAATTCAGTTGTTTCCAAGATTAGCAATTATACTAGGAAAAAAGTAGCTGAAATTAATTGCTTGAGAAGCTCAGTAACATGCTTCTTCTAGTTTAAGTGTTCATCGATATGCACACCTAAACATCTGGAGCATTCTGCGCTATTTACTGACTGCTGCTCATGTGCTACATCAATCGTTATTATGAATCTGTTTGCTGTACCGAACTAAATATAGTGCGTTTTTTTTTCAAAATTTAGGGAGAGTCCATTTTCTGAGAACCAATTAATAATTATTGGACAAACGTAAGTTACAACCTCTTTTGTTACTGTCTTTCTAATAGGATCTATTATAACACCTGCATCGTTTGTCATAAGTACCAGTTGTTTGTTGTTGAATGTTAATGGGAAGGCCATTGACCTACATAAGGAAAATGAGTGGATCCAAAATAGAACCCTGTGGGACTCCCTTTGTTTTTTTTCCCCCCAGTCAGTAGAAGTTTCTATCTCTCTTTCATTGTCTGAATTGTTCAGCCCAACCTTTTGCATTATGATTGTTAAGTATAACTCAAACCTGCTGTGTGTGTAGTGCCATCAGTTCCATGAAACTTCAGTTCTATACACAATCAAATGCCTTGGGAAGATCACTAAAAGTACCAACTGGGGATATTTTACTATTTAAGAATCGCACTATGTTATGAGTGGATGCATAAGTAGGAGTCTCAGGATATACACTCCTGGAAATGGAAAAAAGAACACATTGACACCGGTGTGTCAGACCCACCATACTTGCTCCGGACACTGCGAGAGGGCTGTACAAGCAATGATCACACGCACGGCACAGCGGACACACCAGGAACCGCGGTGTTGGCCGTCGAATGGCGCTAGCTGCGCAGCATTTGTGCACCGCCGCCGTCAGTGTCAGCCAGTTTGCCGTGGCATACGGAGCTCCATCGCAGTCTTTAACACTGGTAGCATGCCGCGACAGCGTGGACGTGAACCGTATGTGCAGTTGACGGACTTTGAGCGAGGGCGTATAGTGGGCATGCGGGAGGCCGGGTGGACGTACCGCCGAATTGCTCAACACGTGGGGCGTGAGGTCTCCACAGTACATCGATGTTGTCGCCAGTGGTCGGCGGAAGGTGCACGTGCCCGTCGACCTGGGACCGGACCGCAGCGACGCACGGATGCACGCCAAGACCGTAGGATCCTACGCAGTGCCGTAGGGGACCGCACCGCCACTTCCCAGCAAATTAGGGACACTGTTGCTCCTGGGGTATCGGCGAGGACCATTCGCAACCGTCTCCATGAAGCTGGGCTACGGTCCCGCACACCGTTAGGCCGTCTTCCGCTCACGCCCCAACATCGTGCAGCCCGCCTCCAGTGGTGTCGCGACAGGCGTGAATGGAGGGACGAATGGAGACGTGTCGTCTTCAGCGATGAGAGTCGCTTCTGCCTTGATGCCAATGATGGTCGTATGCGTGTTTGGCGCCGTGCAGGTGAGCGCCACAATCAGGACTGCATATGACCGAGGCACACAGGGCCAACACCCGGCATCATGGTGTGGGGAGCGATCTCCTACACTGGCTGTACACCACTGGTGATCGTCGAGGGGACACTGAATAGTGCACGGTACATCCAAACCGTCATCGAACCCATCGTTCTACCATTCCTAGACCGGCAAGGGAACTTGCTGTTCCAACAGGACAATGCACGTCCGCATGTATCCCGTGCCACCCAACGTGCTCTAGAAGGTGTAAGTCAACTACCCTGGCCAGCAAGATCTCCGGATCTGTCCCCCATTGAGCATGTTTGGGACTGGATGAAGCGTCGTCTCACGCGGTCTGCACGTCCAGCACGAACGCTGGTCCAACTGAGGCGCCAGGTGGAAATGGCATGGCAAGCCGTTCCACAGGACTACATCCAGCATCTCTACGATCGTCTCCATGGGAGAATAGCAGCCTGCATTGCTGCGAAAGGTGGATATACACTGTACTAGTGCCGACATTGTGCATGCTCTGTTGCCTGTGTGTATGTGCCTGTGATTCTGTCAGTGTGATCGTGTGATGTATCTGACCCCAGGAATGTGTCAATAAAGTTTCCCCTTCCTGGGACAATGAATTCACGGTGTTCTTATTTCAATTTCCAGGAGTGTAGTATTCTCAGTTTCAAGGAGTAAATCTCCAGCATCAGCCATAACGTTTTAATTTATTACTTCTTTACTACTAACTGCATTCCCAACACATTTTGCAGATAGTGTCCACATATAACACTGCATGTATCTGTAAAATTATATCATTGTTCGTCACATAGTTAAGCAGACATGACGTTGTAGCGAATGCTACACGCTGATACTGCGGGCGGCCCTGTGCGATAGTCACTCGCGGCAGTCTCAAAAGTTGTTCGGCGAAGTTCGGGCGCGAGTGCGAAGACAGAAGAGAATTGCCGTGACGCTGAACGTTTTCGCCCGTGGCGACGCGGTGATACACCCACAGCGATGCGCCGTATTTATTCATGGAGTAGCAGAAAAACTACTGATTTTTGCTCTTTGTCTGACAAGTTCTGTTACTCTTGTTAAAAGCAACGCCTCTACCTAATTTAGTAATGTGGTTTTGAGAGTTGATAAATCTGTTGGAAGTTCCGTCCCGTTTTTGACTGAACGGATGGTCGTGTGCAGGATAATCTCACATAGTTACGCATCCCGTCAGCATAGTTACGCATCCCGTCTGTGGTGACCCGAATAAAAATTTGTGTCGTATGGAGTTAACAAACAGGGATGAAATCGTCAAGGATATATAGCCCGTCGCGGCGGCTCCCTCCCTTTCGGCCCCACAATACCATATTGTGGTTTGCTCAGGTGGAGGCAAGCTGGAATATCGGCTGATAACACGAACTTTGGCCTTAAGCTAACTCGACCATCGATATGCTACAGAGATCCAAGACATAAGAACAGGTCCTCCGACAGAAAACGCCTATGAAAGTTCAAAAGCGGAGTTCATACGTCGAAAAATGGCTTCACGTTATAAATATTGAAATACACGAAAAACTAGATTTTGCTCAGAATGAAGTGAAAATTACGCAGATTACACTCACCTAGTGTCTAGTCGTGACAGCACTTAGTGACTTTGCCGGCCTGTATGGCCGAGTGGTTCTAGGCGCTTCAGTCTGGAACCGCGCGACCGCTACCGTTGCAGTTTCGAATCCTGCCTCGGGCATGGATGTGTGTGATGTCCTTAGGTTAGTTAGGTTTAAGTAGTTCTAAGTTCTAGGGGACTCATGACCTGAGATGTTAAGTCCCACAGTGGTCAGAGCCATTTGAACCAACTTAGTGACTTTCAACGTTACATTTAACGTATTTCATAACTTCAAATCTCTTCTAATCTTTCTCTCGTTTGCACGCCTAACCTCAAACATTTAACTCCTTATCTCATCTACAGAGTAGTACGACCTTTGAAGCTGTTTTATACAATGGTGCTCGAATTTTTGCAGAATTGGGTGTGGGGAAGTTTAAGGTTACTACTAATTGCTATTTACTATTTCTTGATTTATGCATCACTGTGGGATCTTTTTACGATTACCGAGACTTTCCCCGCGTTTTGTGGTTGTCAATTGTGAACCTTAGTAAATATGATTACACTGCCGGAAATAATAGCAACACAAAAATAAATTAATGTAGAGCTACAGGATTTCGGAAATACACTTGTCTAGATAACATATTTATGTAATCAAGGTTAATGTAAACCAACATGTCAACATGTATGCATTGTGTTGTTTAGGTGCTGGTTGTCAGTTTGTGGGATGGAGTTCTATGCCTGTCGCACTCGGTTGGGCAATACGAGGACGGTAAATAGTGCCTGTGGATGACACTCGAGTTATCGTCCGATGATGCCCCATGTATGATCGACAGGAGACAAACTGGTGACTGAGCAGGCCAAGGCAGCACGTCGTCACACGGTGCAGCAGGCTGAGTTAGAACAGCGGTGTAGGTGGCGCAAGGCATGGTGGCCGATGCGCAGTGACCACAGCTGGGCGAGATCATTCGTTTGTTCAGAATGGGAGACCGACTGGCGTTTGCAACCTTTCGGCCGGTCGGCGATGCAGAATGGACGCGCACGCTCTGCAGTATTTCTCACACGATTTCACTGAAACTATTCTGTAAAAAAAATCTTTTTTGCTCTACTTGTAGTTTTATCTGTCAGGTTCATTATGATGTGTCTCTCATTTCGATAATGGTCATAGATACTGTCATATTTACGTGGAAGGGAGACACTGCTCGAAATTCGAAAAATTTTGCAATGAACAATAGGGGCCGCTATGTTTTTGCGTCTGATGCAAATTACATAATATGTTTCTGTATATGAAATTTAGCTAAAATATTGAATTTTTCTTTAGACTTGGTTGAAGGTCTCTACCTGCAGCCAAGCTCGAGAAACCTGATCTGACATAGAGCACTCATTTGCTATCGCACCGCGCCAGCGATAAATCCAGAGTGAAATATCCACAACATTCCTCATAATTCGTAAACATTTTAAGAAATGGAAATGAGATTTTGCCAAATGACAGCACACAAAGAGGAGAGTATTTCATCTTGAGGTTATTTTGCAAAACTTCATTAATCACCATGTTCCTCCTTTAACTACAGACTTTTCCAATGAAAGAATGTTGGGGCGACTCCTGTTGCTTATTTACACAAATGATTTGCCCTCTAGTATTACGGTTACCTCAAAACATTTATGTTTGCTGATGACACTAGCTTGGTAGTAAAGGATTCTGTGTGCAACATTGGCCCGGTTCCAAATAGTGCAGTTCATGACCTCAGTTCATAGCTTGTAGAAAAAAAAACCTAACGCTAAATCACAGTAAGACTCAGTTTTTACAGTTTCTAACACACAATTCAACAAAATCTGAAGTGAGTGATTGTTCGACACGAAAATTAGTATACTTCGCTTATTTTCATTCGCTTATGTCGTATGTTATTACATTTTGGGGTAACTCTTCCCATTCTAAAAGGATATTTTTGGCTCAGAAACGGGCGGTTCGCGCAATAAGTGGTGTTAAGTTCACGAACTTCTTGTCGACCCCTGTTCACGCGTCTGGGTATTTTGATATTCACCTCTCAATATATATATTCCTTACTGTCATTTCTTGTTAGCAATATTAACTTATTGCCAAGAGTAAGCAGCTTTCAATCGGTTAATACTCGGGAGAAATCTAACCTGCATTTCGATCGGACTTCCTTAACTCTTGTGCAGAAAGGTGTGCAGTATACCGCTGCATCCATTTTCAATAAGCTACCGCTCGAATAAAAAATCTTAGCAGAGATCCACGCGCTTTCAAATGTAAACTGAAGTTTCCTCATGGGCCACTCCTCATATTCTGTCGAGGAGTTCCTTGAAAAATTAAGCTGATTCTTGTTGTATTTGTGGTGTCACCGCCAGACACCACACTTGCTAGGTGGTAGCTTTAAATCGGCCGCAGTCCATTAGTACATGTCGGACCCGCGTGTCGCCACTGTCAGTAATTGCAGACCGAGCGCCACCACACGGCAGGTCTAGATGAGACGTACTAGCACTCGCCCCAGTTGTACGAGGACTTTGCTAGCGACTACACTGACGAAACCTTTCTCTCATTTGCCGAGAGATAGTTAGAATAGCCTTCAGCTAAGTCCATGGCTACGACCTGGCAAGGCGCCATTAATCATTTCTAGAGAGAGTCTCACTTGTATCATCAAGAATGCTGTATACAAATGATGGATTAAACTTAAGTATTCCAGCAGTTACCTACTTTTCTTTATAGCATTCATTACGTATCCTGTTCCAGACCTCACGCCAGTCTGCGTTAGATTATAGCGTGCATTTCGGCCTCCTCTAACTACAAGGTGTTGGCACATCTGCCAACACATCAGTATTGTTGACTGCGTTTACTTAAACTTATGGATTAACTTCTTTCGGTTTCAAAAACATATTATTTTTATCTGTTATTACTTTTATGTTGTAAAAAATATGAAATGAGCGTTTGGCATCGTTGGCCGAGAGGCCCCTGTTCGGGTAAGTTCGGCCGCCGAGTGCAAGTCGTATTTCATTCGACGCCACACTGGGCAACTTGCGCGCCGGTGATGAGGATGAAATCGTGACGAGGACAACACAACACCCAGTCCACGAGCGGAGAAAATCTCCAACCCAGCCGGGAACCGAAGCCGGGCCCGCTTGCTTGGGAAGTGAGCACGTTACCACCCAGCTAAGCAGGCGGACTTTTACGTTGTAATTTCATGTACTGGCATGTTCCACGACCTTGGAGATTTTCTCCTTAATTTGGTCCTACGGAACTTGACGTGTAAATAAATAAATAAAATCGAGACATATGAGCTCGTCGAAGAAACAAACGTCACTCAGTTTCAAGTTGACGTGCAGCTAGAGACTGCTGTAAGCCTTTGAAGCACTTGAGAACTCTGCTCCTGTCACCTTGTTCATACTGTAGCCGTCTGTTATTATTTTGTTCCACTTCGTGAAGGAACTGTTGCGTTCTCAAGTGGCGATTCATTATTGGCGCATTGCCTAGCGACAAGCTTTAAAATCCACGTACGAGCTGAGCAGGCTGATTGGTTAGCGATTTCGTGAGAGCGAACAGTGTCTTTCTTGCATTCTGAGCACGAGGACCTTGAACGATTTACGAGGGAGGTATTGCTGTAAGATCATGCTATTGGTGATTTGTGTTAGGATTTTACCGTTTTATCCGTAAATTTCTTGAGAGTACAGTTTCCTATGTTTGGTGAACTTCATAGCTTATGTGATGTCATGTCTGATTTACACAGTAGGTGGGCTACGTGCAGTTAAAGTTCCTTGTCCATGTAAAGTGTGAATGTTGGATTTGAAGGATCCAGATACGACTTGAACGACACTTTAAGTGCTCTGGCCATTGGTTGCATCTTCTTCCCAGAAGAAGGGGAAGGTTCATTAGGTCCTTCTAGTGAGGGTGTATTTTGTCACTCGCATATGAATTGACAAGCGAGTTTGCATGCGTCTGGGGGTGTGATATCCAGCTTAGCGAACTGCTGGTCGCGCTGTCTGCAGTGTGGCTTTCGGTTACATCGTCGGGAGTGATGTATCTTCACGTTAGACAAGGTTTGGCGTCTTTAGGGAGAGCTCAATCAGAAGATTAAATTTCTTTTGGGGGATCCAGTAGTTTTTCCTTGTAGACGGTACAAATGGACACGCCCATCTTGGGTTATAAGACTGCCAGCCAGTCTTGGTTTAGAGGTGATCAGCTTTGTCATTTTGAACCTGACTTCAAGATGACTTAGGAAAGTAACACATAACATGTAGCTGGATGATGGTACCAGGGGAGGCTTGTACCAACTATTACTTCTCACATGAATGCGCTTGTACATTGTAACGTTAGCAAGGAGGTTCACTGGAATGCCTTTTTTGGAGTAACAATCTGATTTTGTTGCTGTCATTACAGATGGGCGGGAGCCAGAGCACTGGTGCGACTGGGTCACACAACGGCTCGTGGGTCGTGGACACTGGCAACTTCACCACGCTGGGTAAGTGGGTACTGCAGTGTCTGGTGCCAGACCTTAGCCACATTATTGTAGTAAGCGGGTACTGCAATGTCCGACTGCTGGAACTTCACTGCACTGGTTAAATGTACACTGTGATGCCTGACTGCTAGCAACTTCACTACACTTGGTAAATGCATGCTATGATTTTGAATGCTGGAACTTCACCACAAATGGTAAGTGGGAACTGCAATGTCTGTCTACCAAAACTACACCATATTGAATAAGTGGCCGCTGCAGTGTCTGACTGCAGGGAACTTCAACACCTTAGCACAGAGAGGAAGTCGGCACTGCAGTGCTTGACTGCCAAATGTTAACCACGCTTATTAAGCGGGCACTGCAATGTTTGACTGCTGGAACTTGAACACACTGATTAAATGGACGCTGCGATGTCTGACTGCTAGTAACTTCACTGTACTTCGTAGATGCATGCTGTGATTTTGACTGCTGGAAGTTCACCACAAATGGTAAGCGGACGCTGCAGTGTCTCTCTGCCAGAGCTGCACCACGCGGAATAAGTGGGCACTGCTACGAACTTCAACTCCTTAGCACGGAGAGGGCACTACAATGCCTGACTGCCAAATATCTATCACAGCTACTAAGCAGGCACTACAGTGTCTGAGTGCTGGAACTTCAGCACACTGATTAAGAGGGTGCCACTGTGTCTGATTGCTTGAGACTTCATCACACTGGTGCTGCAACTTTGACTGCCAGGACTTCATCACACGTCGTAAGTGGACGCTGCAGTGTCTGACAGCCAGGACTGCACTGAATAAGTGGGCACTGCAGTGTCTGACTACTGGGAACTTCAGTACTCAGTGACTGGGCACTGCAATATCTCTCTGCTGGCAACTTCAGCATGCAGAGAAAGTTGTGAGTAGGCTGTTTATATTTTCTTATTGGCAACGTTACGTAGCGCTCTGTATGAAAATCACTGGCTGTGCTGTGTGCAGTCCATGGCTAGTTTGCATTGTTGTCTGCCATTGTAGTGTTGGGCAGCGGCAGCTGGATGTTAACAGCGCGTAGCGTTGCGCAGTTGGAGGTGAGCCGCCAGCAGTGGTGGATGTGGGGAGAGAGATGGCGGAGTTTGGTAATTTGTCATGAACTGCTATATATATATATTATGACTATTAAGGTAAATACATTGTTTGTTCTCTATTAAAATCTTTCATTTGCTAACTATCCCTATCAGTAGTTAGTGCCTTCTGTAGTTTGAATCTTTTATTTAGCTGGCAGTAGTGGCGCTCGCTGTATTGCAGTAGTTCGAGTAATGAAGATTTTTGTGAGGTAAGTGATTTCTGGAAGGTATAGTTTAATGTTACTCAGGGCCATTCTTTTGGAGGGATCTTTGATAGTCAGATTGCGTTGCACTAAAAATATTGTGTCTCAGTTTAAGCACAGTCGTGTATAAATTGTTCAAAGGGGACGTTTCAAAGTGACCACTGCAGTGTCTGACTGCCAAAAGTTAGCCATGCACATTAAGTGGGCGCGACATTTTCTGACAACTGGAGCTTCGGCACAGTGGTTAAGTGGACTCTGGTGACCCTTCATAACTAGGTGCTCTAAAGCTGGCTGCCGGAACTTCATCACGCTTGATAAGTGGACGCTAGAATGTCTGACTGCCAAAACTTTGCTGCAGTTAATAAGTGGGCGCCAGGACGTCCAGCTGGCGGCAGCTACTCCACAGTGGGTAAGTGAGCGCTGTAGCTGCCGGGAACTTCACTACGTTGGGTGAGTGGCTGCTGTGACGTGTGACTGCTGGAAACTTCACCGCATTGAGTATGCAGACACCCTCCAAATGCTCTGCAGAGCAGTGTCAAGTGACAACTGGCCAGGGCCACGTTGCTCATGAGGGCTTATCGTGAACCTGTATGTGGTACAAAAAAGAAAGCGGTAGAGGTCTGATGGCCAACTGTGGCAGGCGGCGCTGTTTGAGCCGAGGCAGAGGCGCCATCTAGCTGACGCTCCCAACTACGGTGCGTCAGTCGGGGACCCCAAACTTAGTGATTCCTTACATTGATGGAAATACTGATGAATAAAGCTTCCATTCTGATACATTTGGCAATAGACTTGTGGTTTAACCTGGCAATATTTACGTTTCTTCTTTGCACGGAAACATATATAACACAAAACAGGTACTGATCCGCAGAGTATGTACAGGGCTATTACAAATGATTGAAGCGATTTCATAAATTCACTGTAGCTCCATTCATTGACATATGGTCACGACACACTACAGATACGTAGAAAAACTCATAAAGTTTTGGTCGGCTGAAGCCGCACCTCAGGTTTCTGCCGTCAGAGCGCTCGAGAGCGCAGTGAGACAAAATAGCGACAGGAGCCGAGAAAGCGTATGTCGTGCTTGAAATGCACTCACATCAGTCAGTCATAAGAGTGCAACGACACTTCAGGACGAAGCTCCACAAAGATCCACCAACTGCTAACTCCATTCGGCGATGGTATGCGCAGTTCAAAGCTTCTGGATGCCTCTGTAAGGGGAAATCAACGGGTCGGCCTGCAGTGAGTGAAGAAACGGTTGAACGCGTGCGGACAAGTTTCATGCGTAGCCCGCGGAAAATTGGCTCATACCACAACTGGAGACCGACAGCGCCGACTTCATCTTTCAACAGGATGGTGCTCCACCGCACTTCCATCATGATGTTCGGCATTTCGTAAACAGGAGATTGGAAAACCGATGGATCGATCGTGGTGGAGATCATGATCAGCAATTCATGTCATGGCCTCCACGCTCTCCCGAATTAACCCCATGCGATTTCTTTCTGTGGGGTTATGTGAAAGATTCAGTGTTTAAACCTCCTCTACCAAGAAACGTGCCAGAACTGCGAGCTCGCATCAACGATGCTTTCGAACTCATTGATGGGGACATGCTGCGCCGAATGTGGGAGGAACTTGATTATCGGCTTGATGTCTACCGAATCACTAAAGGGGCACATATCGAACATTTGTGAATGCCTAAAAAAACTTTTTGAGTTTTTGTATGTGTGTGCAAAGCATTTTGAAAATATCTCAAATAATAAAGTTATTGTAGAGCTGTGAAATCGCTTCAATCATTTGTAATAACCCTGCATTTTGCTGCTGCTGCGTGCTTTGTATGTTGGCAGCAGATAAGCTGTCACGATTCACGAACTCTTCCCGATTATCCATAGTTGTTTCTGCTATCTTTATCATCTGTTGGTGTTTTTGCGGGGTTCATCTGTGGTAAGTGACCGCTTCTGTGGGTTCCATATACAGTGACATATCCTCTTGAGTCACGATTTGATTCGACTGCACAATGATTCTGTTGTCGCTGGTTTCATGCACGGTGTGCCTTCTGTTGATGAGATTGAGTACTGCGGAGTACTGGAAGCGAATGGTCACTAGTCGTGTTCAGGGTAATATGTGACGGTGTGCCTAACCTTTACAGTCACCACTGCCCAAGGCGACTGACACCTCAGCCCACTTGGTATTCCCCCTAACATCGCAGAGCACTCCAACTATATTAGACTAGCTCCTCTACAGTGGACGAAACTGGGGAAACCGAGGTATGGGTGCTTTAATCAAATGAAACTACATGGTCCGAGTGAGCTTTTCAAGTAGCGGTCATGTATCACGTATACATACAGTCTGAAGCAATGTGAACGAAAATTGTGACCAAGGCCGGGATTCGAACTTGTCCTTGCTACAAATTCTCATTTGTCACTTCAGTCTGCATACATACAGGGTGAGTCACTAGCTATTGCCACCAAGAATAACTCCGAAAGTATGATAGTAGCTGAAAAGTTTGTGGGACAAATGTTGCATGGGACAACGGGGGCCATAATATGACGTTGGTGTTTTGTTGCTAGGTGGGGTCGAGTCAAAGAGATGAAGGTCAACTTCTTTTTTGTTAATGGGATGCTACAAAAAAGAAAATGGTTCTGAGCACTATGGGACTTAACATCTGAGGTCATCAGTCCCTTAGAATTTAGAACTACTTAAACCTAACTAACCTAAGGACATCACACACATCCATGCCCGAAGCAGGATTCGAACCTGCGACCGTAGCAGTCACGCGGTTCCAGACTGTAGCGCCTAGAACCTCTCGGCCACCACGGCCGGTGGGATGCTGTAGTTTGGTACTTATTGTCTGATAGCGGCTATCGAGATGAATCCAATGATACGTAACAGTAAGGTCGTTGAAGGTCAACGAAGGTCAAAATAGGGGCATGAACGTCCATTTACAGAAAGTGTCCGAAGTGGTGACGACTGGTATCAATGCAGTGCTGCAATCTTCTTATCATGGATTGAGTGTTATTCCTTCACTATCACTTAGGCACCTATCGAAGCACATGCTCTCTGGTATATCATGCAAATAGTAAATATTCACCGAATACGGAGTATCCATCTAACGTGCAATTTACATGTAAACACCATTCGACGGTTTCGCAATACAACAATAACAGTAACGGTAAGATTAGTATCATCGAATCAAGAGAATGTGAATGATGTATTCCCTCGAAGAACAAGTGGATATGATTGTCATTTACGGACAATGCCAACGAAATCCAGTGAGATCTAGACTGATACGCTGAAACATATCCTCAACGTACTCACCCCACACGTCGTACATTTAAATATGTGTGTGATAAATTGAGAACAATTGGATCTTTAACGCACCGGAAACACATCCGGCAAAGGAAAGTTACTAACGAGGAAACGGAAATTGGTACTCTTGCCACTGTTGTTCGAAATCCTTGTGTAACTTCGTGTCAAATCACAAAGGAATCTGGCATGGGCCAGAGAGGTGTTTTTCGTGTTCTACATCGCCATAAATACTGTCCTAACCATATCAGTCTCCACTAAGAATTAACTGGTACGAATTTAATGCGTCGCATTGAATTCTGCCGATGGGCTCAACTTCATATTCAGAGGGGTGACACATTTATTAATTTGATTTTATTTACTGACGAGGCCACATTCACGAATCATGGAAATGTTAATTTGCATAATGTGCATTATTGGGCAACTGAAAATCCATGTTGGCTACGGCAAGCACGCCAAAATCCGTGGTCGGTGAATGTATGGTACGGGATTTTGGAACACAGAATTATAGGCCTCTATTTCATTGAAGGAAACCTTAATGGTAGGAAGTACACCACATTCCTGCAAGAAACATTAAGTCTGTTATTGGAAGAAATAGCTTAAGGAACAGACTGTGCTATCAACACGATTGGTGTCCGGCACATTTTTCGCTGATGGCCAGAAATGAGTTGCACAGACAATTCCCAGAACCTTGGATTGGACATGGAGATGGGTCGTGGCCTGCTCGTTCGCCAGACTTGACGCCTCTGGACTTTTTCTTGTGAGGATTCGTAAAAGACATTGTTTATAAAGACATTCCAACTACGCGTGAAGATATGCCAGAGATAATTGTCAGAGCATGTGCTTCAATAAGTGACGATGTCACAAGGAATACCACTCAATCCAGGATAAGACGATTGCAGCACTGCACTGATACCAATGGTCATCACTTCGAACACCTTCTGTAAATGGACGCTCATGCCACCTTTGTGACCCTCGGTAAGCTTCAAAGAGATTACTGTTACGTATCATTGGCATCTTCAAAAATTATCAATATAATGTATCAATGGATTCGTCTCGATAGCTGGTATCAGAAAATAAGAATCAGACTATTGCATTACATTTAAAAGAACAAAGCTGACCTTCACATCTGTGAAGATACCCCACCCTGCAACAAAAAACCAACGTCATATTATGGCCCCCGTTGTCCCATGCAACTTTTCTCCCACAAATGTGTCAGGTCCTATCATACTTTCGGAGTTATTCTTGGTGGCAATAGTTACTGACTCACCCTGTATAGCGTAGATGTTTGGGTGATGAAAGCTCTCTGGAACCATACAGTTTCATTTGATCAATATGAACTGTTACTTCAAGGCAGCTTATATCAGCCTGTTTTTAAGAGTCGGCCAAATTTTATGGAGTCCATTGGGATGAGTTCTTCTTCACAATTAAGTGGTCACACAAAACAGAGTGTAATGCAACCTCTGATATGCGAAAAGTGACCAAGACGAAATTCTACAAACGAATTACAAAAGGTCTTTTTTGAAGATGATTCATTACCGAAACGTGAACGGTGTGATTCAACACATAGTTGTTAAGTTACGCCTAGAAATAAAAAAAAGTTATCGAACGGAAAAATTGAGGTGCAATTTCTAATTTTCATCAGGTGAACATTAGAAACCTTTACAATCTTCTTGATTATTATCGAAGGAGAATTCTGTTTCCAGGTCTGTTCCTGCAAAAGTGTTTATTTTTTGCAGAACAGAGACTCCACAGCTTTACTCCAGTGTTTTCATTTTTCTTATTTATATCTCATTCTTCGCTACCAGTTTCGTGGCTATAGCTCCATTATCAAGCGTTGATTACAAGAATGAGCAGTTGAGAATGAGTCTGTGCCCCTGACGCCTAATCGCAAGGAATGAAGTATAAATACACTACTGACCATTAAAATTGCTACACAAAGATGCGACTATCATGATGCTGCTACACCAAGATGCGACCATCATGATGCTGTAAACAGAACCTGTATTCATCTGAAAAAATGACGTTTTGCCATTCTTTTTTGTTTGTTTTTTTTGTTTGTGGTTTTAGGGCGCAAAACTTCTATGGTCATTAGCGCCCAGCCCGTGACTTAAGACAGTAAAAATCCGAAATTGAAAACCAGCAGCAATGGGAACAAAGTCATAAAATTGGAGAAACTAAAAGTAGAAATAATGCTTAAAAATCCACTACAGAAAGGGGGTGGTTGTCCCCAAAAAAAGCTTCAAATGACTGACGTCATTTCACTGTCACTAATAAACTGGAGAACGCGGTCGGCTGAGCGCGTGTCATCTGCTAAAACCGACGATAGATCAGGCGATAGCTGTAGACGGGAGCGTAACGGATTAAAATAGGGGCATCCAATTAAAAGGTGTCTTACCGTCCACAGCTGAGAGCAGTGGGGACAGAGTGGGGGAGGGTCACCGCTTAAAAGATGTTGATGGCTAAAAAGACAGTGCCCTATCCGAAGTCTAGCTAAAATTACCTCCTCCCGACGACGCGTTCGGGAGGAAGAGGTCCAAGCGCAAGGAAGGGCTTTCACTTCCCGCAATTTATTACGGGGAAGTGTTGACCAATGCGCATGCCATAAATGAGCAACTTTGCGACATAAACCGCTCCGTAGATCGGTAAAGGGAAGCAACTGAATAGCTGGCCGAGGAAGAGACACTGCAGCCTTGGCCGCTATATCGGCCGCCTCATTCCCACAGATACCAGCGTGTCCCGGGAGCCAGAGGAACGCCACCGAGACGCCCCCTAGGTGGAGCAAGCGCAGACAGTCCTGAATCCGGTGGACCAGAGGGTGCACAGGGTAAAGAGCTTGGAGACTGAGGAGAGAGCTGAGAGAATCTGAGCAGATAACGTACTGTATCCGCTGATGGCGGCGGATGTAGTGGACAGCCTGGAGAACAGCGTAAAGCTCCGCAGTATAAACCGAACACTGGTCGGGAAGCCGAAAGCGGTTTGGGGTGTCGCCAACAATATAGGCACTCCCTACACCTAACGATGTTTTCGAGCCGGCGGTGTAAATAAATGTGGCGTCCGTCATTTCTGCACAGAGAGCAGCAAATGCCCGACGATAAACAAGTGTAGGGGTACCATCCTTGGGAAATTGACAAAGGTCACGGAGCAGGCAGATCCGGGGACGGAGCCAAGGCGGTGCTGTACCCCAAGTTGTCAAGAAGGTTTTAGGAAAGCGGCAGGAAAGAGAATGGAGCAGTTGACGGAAGCGGACTCCCGGGGGTAGTAGGGAGGAGGAGCGGTCTGCATACCCTACATCAAAGGAGGCGTCGAAAAAAAGATCATGGGCTGGATTAGCAGGCATGGAAGACAGATGGCTAGCATAACGACTCAGGAGGACTGCTCGCCGATTGGACAGCGGAGGTTCAGCAGTCTCAGCATAAAGGCTTTCCACAGGGCTAGTGTAAAAAGCTCCAGACACTAAACGTAATCCACGGTGGTGGATAGAGTCGAGACGCCGAAGAATAGACGGCCGAGCAGAGGAGTAGACTATGCTTCCATAATCCAATTTCGAGCGCACTAAGGCGCGATAGAGGCGGAGAAGGACCACTCGGTCCGCTCCCCAGGAGATACCATTCAGGACACGGAGGGTGTTAAGCGATCGCAGACAGCGAGCCGAAAGATAGGAAACGTGGGAGGACCAGCACAGTTTTCTGTCAAACATAAGACCCAAGAATTTAGCGACGTCTGAAAACGGAAGGTTGACAGGACCTAGATGTAAGGAGGGCGGAAGAAACTCCTTACGTCGCCAAAAATTGACACAAACGGTCTTACTGGGTGAGAAACGGAAGCCGGTTTCGATGCTCCACGAGTGGAGGCGATCGAGACATCCTTGAAGACGTCGTTCAAGAAGGCTGGTCCGTTGAGAGCTGTAGTAGATCGCAAAATCGTCCACAAAGAGGGAGCCCGAGACATCAGGAAGGAGACAATCCATAATTGGATTTATGGCGATGGCAAACAGTACGACACTCAGCACGGATCCCTGGGGTACCCCGTTTTCTTGGGAGAAAGTACGGGAGAGAGTAGTGTTCACCCGCACCCTAAAAGTGCGCTCTGCCATAAATTCGCGAAGAAAAAGGGGCAGCCGGCTTCGAAAGCCCCAAGAGAATAGTGTGCGGAGGATGCCTGTCCTCCAACAGGTATCGTATGCTCTCTCCAGATCAAAAAATATTGCTACCGTTTGGCATTTCCGGAGAAAATTGTTCATGATATAAGTGGAGAGAGCAACAAGATGGTCAACTGCAGAACAATGCTTCCGAAATCCGCATTGGGCTGGTGTTAAAAGACTGCGGGATTCCAGCCACCAAGCTAAACGGTAATTCACCATACGCTCCAAAACCTTACAGACACTACTCGTGGGAGAAATGGGGCGATAGCTAGAGGGGAGATGTTTGTCCTTTCCAGGTTTCGGAACGGGAACGACAATAGCTTCCCGCCACCGTCTGGGAAAGGTACTGTCGGTCCAAATTCGATTATAAAGGCGAAGGAGGTAACGCAGACTATGGGTTGATAAATGCAGCAACATTTGGACATGGATACCATCCGGTCCTGGGGCGGAGGAGCGAGAAGAAGAGAGGGCATGTTGGAGTTCCCGCATGGAGAAAACAGTATTGTAGCTTTCGTGATTTTGAGAGGAGAAAGCAAGATGTCGCACTTCTGCTGCACGTTTCTTCGGGAGAAACGCTGGCGGGTAATTTGAAGAGCTCGAAATCTCAGCAAAGTGCTGACCCAACGAGTTAGAAATTGCGACGGGGTCCACTAAGGTATCATGCGCGACAGTGAGCCCAGAGACCGGGGAGAAACTAGGCGCGCCTGAGAACCGTCGAAGCCGACTCCAAACTTCCGAGGAGGGAGTTAAGGTGTTAAATGAGCTAATAAAGAATTTCCAGCTTGCCTTCTTGCTATCGCGGATGACGCGACGGCATCGCGCACGGAGCTGCTTATAGCGGATACAGTTAGCCAAAGTAGGATGGTGACGGAAAATGCGAAGAGCACGTCGCCGCTCACGTATTGCGTCACGGCATGCCTCGTTCCACCAAGGAACTGGGGGGCGCCGGGGCAATTCGGAGGTGCGTGGTATTGAACGTTCCGCAGCTGTAAGAATAATGTCTGTAATATGTGTGACCTCATCGTCGACGCTGGGAAAGCGACGGTCATCGAATGTCGCTAGAGACGAAAAAAGTGTCCAATCGGCTTGGGCAAATTTCCAGCGTCGCGAGCGCATATATGGCAGTGGAGGCTGCAGTCTAAGGACACATGGAAAGTGGTCACTCGAGTGTGTATCATCAAGGGCGAACCATTCGAAGCGCCGAGCTAGCAGAACAGTACCGACCGCAAGGTCCAAATGAGATAAATTTGTCGTGGAGGCAGACAAAAATGTGGGGACCCCAGTGTTGAGGCAAACTAGATCCGCTTGGTGGAAGATGTCTAGCAATAGAGAGCCACGTGGACAAGGATGTGGAGATCCCCAAAGCGGGTGGTGGGCATTGAAGTCCCCAACCAGCAAATAGGGGGGTGGAAGCTGACCAAGAAGATGAAGGAGATCAGCTCGTGCCATTGGTGTGGATGATGGAATGTATACAGTACAAAGAGAGAACGTGTATCCAGAAAGGGAAAGACGGATGGCGACAGGTTGGAAGGAACTGTTTAAGGGGATTGGGTGATAATGGAGAGTATCATGGAGAAGAATCATGAGTCCTCCATGGGCCGGAGAGCCTTCAACAGAGGGGAGATCATATCGGACGGACTGAAAATGAGGGAGAACAAAGCAGTCATGGGGACGCAGCTTTGTTTCCTGAAGACAGAAGATGACCGGCGAGTAGGATCGTAAGAGGACCGACAATTCATCCTGATTGGCTCGAATGCCGTGGATATTCCAGTGGATAATGGACATAGGGTGAACAGAAAATGGAGGAATGTGACCAAGAGTGCTGTCAACTCAACGACTGCTCAGAGCTTGCGACCGACAGCATGGAATGGCATTCAGCCGAAGGCAGAAGATTGGTCAGGAGCAGCCCCTGCCACCAGCGATCGGCCGGTTGACCGGCCACCAGCAGTGCGCCTCGGCGACACAGAAGACGGCCGAGGGCGATTTCCGCCAGGTGGTGCTGTAGATGGGACATGCCTTGGCGGAGAAGGAGAGGAACTGGGTTTCTTTGTAGCCTTCTTGGAAGTATGCTGTTTTGATGAAGGAGGAACCGATGGTTGTGAAGTTGGGGTACGTAAAAACCCTTCACGAGTATGCTCTTTTTTCGAAGACTTGGCGTCTGACGTTTGGGCTCGAGATTTAGCAGAACCCGACGAAGGGTGAGCCATAGAGTGGGCAGGCGAAAGTGGTGAGGTTGAACGAGCGATCTTTGCGCTGGCCGATCTGACGACCGTGGCACTAAAGGTGAGGTCGCAAGTCTGCATGGCCACCTCCTTTGTTGGCCGAGGAGAAGCAAGGACAGTGCTGTATTTTCCTGTCTGAGGCACGGTGGGCTTGCGACTGGCGAATAATTTTCGAGCAGCAAAGGTCGACACCTTTTCCTTCACTCTTATTTCCTGGATGAGCTTTTCGTCCTTAAAAACGGGGCAATCTCGAGAGGAAGCAGCGTGGTCACCCATACAGTTGATGCAGCGAGGGGATGGAGGTGGACAAGCACCCTCATAGGCATCCTTGCCACACGTAACACATTTGGCCGGATTGGAACAGGACTGGCTGGTGTGATTGAACCGCTGACACCGATAGCAACGCGTAGGGTTTGGGACATAAGGACGAACGGAAATTATCTCATAGCCTGATTTGATTTTCGATGGGAGTTGAACTTTGTCAAATGTCAAGAAGACAGTGCGGGTTGGAATGATGTTCGTGTCAACCCTTTTCATAACTCTATGAACAGCCGTTACGCCCTGGTCAGACAGGTAGTGCTGAATTTCTTCGTCAGACAAACCATCGAGGGAGCGTGTATAAACGACTCCACGTGAGGAATTTAAGGTACGGTGCGGTTCCACCCGGACAGGGAAGGTGTTGAGCAGAGAAGTACGCAGCAATTTTTGTGCCTGGAGGGCACTGTGTGTTTCTAACAACAGGGTGCCATTCCGTAATCTGGAACAAGACTTTACAGGACCTGCAATTGCGTCGACACCTTTCTGAATAATGAAAGGGTTGACCGTGGAGAAGTCTTGACCTTCGTCAGACCGAGAAACAACAAGGAACTGTGGCAACGATGGAAGAACTGTCTGTGGCTGAGACTCAGTATACTTACGTTTGTGAGCAGACATAGTGGAAGGTGAGGAAACCATTGCGGAAGAATCCCCCATGATTACCGGCGTCTCCGATGGCGCGCTCCTCCCTTGTGGGGGCCCTCTCTGAGGGCACTCCCGCCTTAGGTGATTGTTCACACCTCAGGTCACACCTCCCGACAAACGGACGGAGGGACCAATCGGCACTTTCGTTAGGTATCAGCTCGGGTAATCACCCCTCCCTGGGCCTGGCCGTTACCAGGGGGTACGTACGTGTCCTACCTGTCTACCCGGGGCGGGGAATTACGCGTTACCCCGTCACCGGCTACGCACAAAAGGCGTGGGTCGGCCTTCAGACACGCACAGGGAGGAAGAAAGAGAAAGGGAAAGGAAAGAAGAGAGGTCTCAAACGCCGCAGCGGAGAAAAGGGCAAAGAGAAGAGGTAAGGAATAGAGAAGGACAAAGGAAGGAAGAAGACATAAAAGCAAGGAAGGCGAAGAATGCAGTACATTTACGAGCGTCCGTCTCCGGACGTAGGCACAAACCATACTCCCAGATGGGGAGAAAGGGAAGCAAAGAGCCAGAGGTGAGGGGAGGAGGGGCGAAGATGCGGGATGGGGAAGGATGCGGAAAGGGAAGGTATGCAGCCCGGAAAGGAAGGAAGGCCACATTAGCTCGGGGTCCCGTGCTCGCTACGCACGTATCCACAAAAGAATCGTGGACCCCCTGGGGGGGTTTTGCCATTCGTGCGCCCAGGTTCGTCGTCTGTCTGTCTGTGATGCAGCGTCAAGGGTAACCGCAGCCATGGTCTCCGAGATGATAATCCATGCCATTGCAGACGTCGTCGAACTGTTCGTGCAGATGGTTGTTGTCTTGCAAACGTCCCCATCTGTTGACTCAGGGATCGAGACGTGGCTGCACGATCCGTTACAGCCATGCGCATCAGATGCCTGTCATCTCGACTGCTAGTGATACGAGGTAGTTGGGATCCAGCACGGCGTTCCGTATTACCCTCCTGAACCCACCGATTCCATATTCTGCTAACAGTCATTGGATCTCGACCAACGCGAGCAGCAACGTCGCCATACGATAAACCGGAATCGCGGTAGGCTACAATCTGACCTTGATCAACGTCGGAAACGTGATGGTACGCATTTCTCATCCTTACACGAGGCAGCACAACAACGTTTGACTAGGCAACGCCGGTCAGCTGCTGTTGTGTATGAGAAATCGGTTGGAAACTTTCTTCATGTCAGCACGTTGTAGGTGTCGCCACCAGCGCCAAGCTTGTGTGAATGCTCTGAAAAGCTAATCATTTGCATATCACAGCGTCTTCTTCCTGTCGGTTAAATTTCGCGTCTGTACCACGTCATCTTCGTGGTGCAGTAATTTTAATGGCCAGTAGTGTAAATAAAATGTGTACGTGTACAAATCTACAGTGTAATTTAAGAAGATCTGTATAGATGAACGATTAAATATAAAATAACAAATGATACAGTACGTGAGAGACAAACTCTCAAAGTTTTATTTGGAACACGGTGCTGGGAAGTTAGTTTGGGAAATCACCGACGGTGGTGCCGAGCAAATGACTCTTCCGTAACGAAGCCGCTTCTCATCTTCCAATGACGGCCAACTGACATGACACACGCACACGGAGGACAACTGGCGAACACGGATTTCGAGAACGTGAACAACGTGTTCTGCGCCGTGGCCAACAAGGCAGCCTGCGGACGCCTCTCCTTCGCTGGTAAGGCTGTCAGCGGTGCCAACTATATCGACGTGCTGCAATAGTGCCTCGTGACACAATTTGCAACTGACAGCAGAGCTTTCACCTTTCAGTAAGGTGGCGCCCCTCCACATTTCCGCAGTTGTGTGTTGTGTGTCCCGGCTGAGGCGCCGCCCTATGACACGGCGCTACCCGCACTGTAGCCACGATTGCTGGACATGGCGCCCTGCTACTTTCTCTTGTGTGGTTACATCAAGGACGGCGTTTATATTCCACCTCTACCACAGAACCTCGAAGACTTGCGACATCGCATCCCAACGACTGTTACTGCCGTCGCTCTTGATATACACGGTTAGGTATGGCAAAATTGGACTACCGATAATATGTGTGCTGTCTGAAGAAGGGTGGACACACAGAACACTCATAAACGATGTGAAAAAAACTTTGAGAGTCTGTCTTTCACAAATTTCATGTTTCGTTACGTTGTTCTGAAGACACTTGTATAAATTTCTCGAGTATCCAGGGGACTGACTTCGCCATTAATCATTAGAACCTGCCCTCGCCTGTTTTACGTTTTGATTCTGATTGCTCCCCGGACTGTTGGTGTACGCTTAAGGGCTCCGTGTATCACTCAGTAAAATAGGGAACCTTACTGGATCACTTCGTTGTCTGTATATGTATCTATCTGTCTGGCTGTTAACACACTTTTTTTCTCAGGAACGACTAGCGGTATCAAGCTGAAATACATACTAAGGTATGTGGTCCCTTGGCGAGACAAAAAAATTTAAGATTCTAGCTTAGTGCAGTCAAAAGACGGCCAGTTACGATACAAACTCACCCGTCGAAACGTGTGGGCTACTTCCCGTTGATCTACAATCACGAAATTTGGCAGGAAGCAATGTTTCTCAGTGCAAGTAAAAAAAAAACTCCGAAAATTGTTAATTATAATTATATCACACTTTTTTACCATTAAATACTTACATTGCACTCGTAATCCATCAAAAATATCAGGAACTACTGTAGGGATCTACATCTACATCTACATCTACACGGATACTCTGCAAATCACACTTAAGTGCCTGGCAGAGGGCTCATCGGACCACCTCCACAATAATTTTCTATTATTCCACTCTCGAACAGCGCACGGTAAAAATAAACACCTATATTTTTCCGTGCTTGTTCTGATTTCCCTTATTTTATTATGACGATCGTTTCTCCTTATGTAGGTCGGCGTTAACAAAATATTTTCGCATTTGTAAGAGAAAGTAGGTGATTGAAATTTCGAGAGAAGATCCCGCTGCAACGAGAAACGCCTTTGTTTTAATGATGACCACCCTAAATCCTGTATCATATCCGTCAAACTCTCTCCCCTATTTCTAGATTATACAAAGTGCTGCCCTTCTCTGAACTTTCTCGATCTACTCCGTTAATCACACCTGGTAAGGATCCCAGACCGCGCAGCATTACTCCAAAAGAGGACGCAATACCATACTGTAGGCAGTCTTTTTAGCAGATCCGTTGCATTTTCTAAGCGTCTTGCCAATATATCGCACTTTTTGGTGCGCCTTTCCCATAACATTTGAAACGTCCCCTTTTGAACAATTGTACACGACTGTGCTGATAAACCTCTTACACTATTTGCTTTTCAAACAGCTGAGCAAAACTGAACGTACTCAAATATTCACTAAAGTGACACACAATGTTTTTAGCGCAACGCAGTCTGACTATCAAAGATCCCTGCAAAAGAATGGCCCTGAGTAACATTAAACTATACCTTTCACAAATCACTTACCTCACAAAAATCTTCGTTATTCAAGTTACTGCAATACAGCGAGCGCCACTACTGCCAGCTAAATAAAAGATTCAAACTACGGAAGGCACTAACTACTGATAGGGATAGTTAGCAAATGAAAGATATTAATAGAGAACAAACAATGTATTTACCTTAATAGTCATAATATATATATAGCAGTTCATGACAAATTACAAAACTCCGCCATCTCTCTCCCCACATCCACCACTGCTGGCGGCTCACCTCCAACTGCGCAACGCTACGCGCTGTTCACATCCAGCTGCCGCTGCCCAACACTACAATGGCAGACAACAATGCAAACTAGCCACAGACTGCACACAGCACAGCCAGTGATTTTCATATAGAGCGCTACGTAACGTTGCCAATAAGAAAACATATGTTTTCTTTATGTAAGTAGGCTGTTTATGTTTTCTTTATGTAAGTAGGCTGTTTATGTTTTCTTTATGTAAGTAGGCTGTTTATGTTTTCTTATTGGCAACGTCACGTAGCGCTCTATATGAAAATCACTGGCTGTGCTGTGTGCAGTCTGTGGCTAGTTTGCATTGTTGTCTGCCATTGTAGTGTTGGGCAGCGGCAGCTGGATGTGAACAGCGCGTAGCGTTGCGCAGTTGGAGGTGAGCCGCCAGCAGTGGTGGATGTGGGGAGAGAGATGGCGGAGTTTTGTAATTTGTCATGAACTGCTATATATATATTATGACTATTAAGGTAAATACATTGTTTGTTCTCTATTAATATCTTTCATTTGCTAACTATCCCTATCAGTAGTTAGTGCCTTCCGTAGTTTGAATCTTTTATTTAGCTGGCAGTAGTGGCGCTCGCTGTATTGCAGTAACTTGAATAACGAAGATTTTTGTGAGGTAAGTGATTTGTGAAAGGTATAGTTTAATGTTACTCAGGGCCATTCTTTTGCAGGGATCTTTGATAGTCAGATTGCGTTGCGCTAAAAATATTGTGTGTCACTTTAGTGAATGTTTGAGTACGTTCACTTTTGCTCAGCTGTTTGAAAAGCAAATAGTGTAAGAGGTTTATCAGCACAGTCGTGTACAATTGTTCAAAAGGGGACGTTTCACATTTTCTAAGTGTTCTTCCCAAGTTATCATTTTAAAGAACATAGTTCTTATATAGGAAAACATCGATCTGTAATTATTATTAATAAATTGGAAGCAGTCTACCACCAGCCACAAACAAGAGGACTGCCATGCGCCGCCGCCTCCGGCAGACATTCATAGTCCCAAGATGATCTGATAAAAAGATCGAAACCGGTCACCATTAGAAAAGTTAAGCGATCAAGACTGCTTCCAATTTATTCCCAATTTAAGTTGCACGTAATTGTAATTCCTAAGTATTTAGTCGAATTTACAGGCTTTAGATTTAACGGTCTCCTTTTAGCACTCATGTGGATGACCTCACACTTTTCATTATTTAGGGTCAATTGCCTATTTTCGCACCATGCAGATATCTTTTCTAAATCGTTTTGCAGTTTGTTTTGATATTCTGATGACTTTAGTAGACGCTAAACGGCATCATCTGCTAACAATCTAAGATGGCTGGTCAGATTGTATCCTAAATCGTTTATATTGACAAGGAACAATAGAGGACCTATAATACTATCTCGGAGAACGACAGTTACTACGAAATGTGAGCTCTCTGACAGGAAATCACGAATCCAGTCACATAACTGAGACGATATTCCATAAGCACGCAGTTTGATTACAAACCGCTTTTGAGGTACAGTGTCAAAAGCTTTCTGGAAATCATAAATACGGAATCAGTTTGAAATCCCTTGTCAATAGCACTCAACACTTCGTGTTAGTGAATAGCTAGTTGTGTTTCACTAGAACGATGTTTTCTAAATCCGTGTTGGCTGAGTGTCACTAGACCGTTCTCTTCGCGGTTTTGCATAACGGTCGAACACAATATATGCTCCGAAATTCAGCTGCATATCGACGTTAATGATTTGGGCCTGTAATTTAGTGGATTACTCCTACTACCTCTCTTGAACATTGGTGTGAGCTGTGCAACTTTCCAGTCTTTGGGTACGGATCTTTCGTCCAGCGAGCGGTTGTATATGATTGTAAAGTATGCAGCTATTTCATCAAGATACTCTGAAAGGAACCTAACTAGTATACAGTCTGGACCAGAGGGCTTGCTTTTATTAAGTGATTTAAGTTGCTTCACTTCTCCGAGGGTATCTGCTTCTAAGTTACTCATGTTGGCAGCTGTTCTTGATTCGAATTCTAGAATATTTTCTTCGTCGTCTTTGGTAATGGCAATTCGGAAGGGTGTGTTTAGTAATCCTCCTTCGGCAGCCCTGTCTTCGATAGTATCCCCATTGCTATCGCGCAGAGAAGGCATTGATTGTGTCTTGCCTCTAGCGTAATTTATATACGACGAGAATCTCTTTGGACTTTCTGCCAGGTTTTGTTGTTGAAAGCATTATAAGTATCTCGAATTGATGTCCGCGCTAAATTTCGAGCTTCTGTGAAAGATCGCCAATCTTGGAGGTTTTTCCTTCGTTGAAATTTGGCATACTTTTTTCGTTGTTTCTGCATCAGTGTTCTGACCTGTTTTGTGTGTCAAGGAGGATCAGCTCCGTCATTTGTTAATTTATTTGGTATAAACTTATCAGCTACTGCCGATACTATTTCTCTGAATTCATCTGGTCTACACTTCCATTGTTAATTTGGAAGGAGTGGTGACTGTCTCTCAGGAAGGCGAAAGTGAATTTTAATCTGCTTTTTAATAGGTATATTTAACGTATATTTTTGGAGTTGGGAGTTACGGTATTTATTCTTGCTGCGACAACCCAGTGCTCATTAATGCCTGTATCCGTTTTCATGCTTGTTATTAGATCAAGACTATTTTTTGTTAAGAGGTAAAGTGTGCTTTCACAACCGTTTACTATTCGAGTGGTCTCATGAACTAACTGCTCGAAATATTTTCAGAGAGTGCGTTTACCGCAATTTTGGATGATGTTTTATGCTTACCTCCGGACTTAAGCACATATTTTCGTCAAAATATCGAGGGTAAATTGAAGTCACCACCAACTATAACTGTATGAGTCGAGTACGTTTTTGAAATTAGACCCAAGTTTTCTTTGAATCTTTCAACAACTGTATCATCTCAGTTGGCATGTCGGTAAAAGGATCCAATTATTATTTTATTCCGGTTGCCGAAAGGGACCACTACCCATACTAACTCACAGGAACTATCTACTTCAATTTCGCTACAAGATAAATTAGTTCTAACAGCAACAAACACGATACCGCCAACTGTGTTTAGCCTATGCTTTCTGAACACCGTTAGGACCTTCGCAACTTATTTCCGGCTTTAGCCAGCTTTCGATGCCTATAACGATTTGAGAATCAGTGCTTTCTATTAGCGCTTGGAGCTCTAGTACATTCCCGACACAGCTACGACAGTTTCTAGATCTACATTCTTCTGTGTTCCACCTGCACCCTCTGAGAATGAAGCCCTTTTTGTGTCTCCCCGAGACCCTCTAACCTAAAAGTAACTCACACTCCCCTGCTACTCGTGCAGCCGACTAATGCCTGTAGTGGACTCCTGACCAGTTTAACGGAACCTGAAACCCCACTACCCTTTGGCATGAGTCTAGGAATCTGCAGCGTAATCGGTCGCAGAACCGTCTGAGCCTCTGATTAAGACCCTCCACTCGGCTCTGAACTAAAAGTCTGCAATCGGTCCTGTCGATTACGCTGCAAATGGTGAGCTCTGCTTTCATCTCGCAAGCAAAATTGGCAGCTTTTACTCTCATAGCCACTCGAAACCAGAGAGAATCTCTTCCGATCCAAAGCGACGCACACCATTGCAACCGACATGAGCCGCCATGTGCTCTTCATGGCATCTGCAATGACCCGTTCCACATCTGGAATGACTCAACTCAGTATGCACACTTAGTGGATACTGGATTTCTCCCCCTCCTTGGCAGCCATGTCCCTGAAACGGCCCAATAACGCACCTAACACTGGAGCTCCCAACTACCAATAATCCCACCCTCTGTGTTTGCCCAAATCTTGCAGGCTGAGAGGTTTCCCCTGCAACAGGACAAGTGACTGCATCTGGCTGACGGACAGTGTCGGCCACAGAAACAAACGCTCCCACTAGACCACGGGTCAGGGGTCAACCTCAGTGCGCAAATCAGCGGCGTACTAAGCAAATCTAAACATCTCACCGAATACTGGTATACGCGATTGATTGAGTCTTTATGCAGTCTTCGAAGACTGGTTTGACATAGCTCTCCCTGGTAATCTATTGAGTGTAAGCCTCTTCATCTCATGAAAAACTAGTGCAACTTACATCTTTCTGAATCTGCATTCTGTATTCATCTTTTGATCTCAATCTACGGTTTTCCCATACTTCCCTCCTGTACTGCCTGTAATGGCAATATTACCATATTGTTCCCCACTCTTTTGGCTACAAAACCTTGAGATCCCACAATCTGTCTTATCAACCGTCCCCTTGTGCTAGTAAGGCTGTGCCACGAATTACCAATTCTATTCAGTACCTCCTCATCAGTTACGTGATCTACCCATCTAATCTTCAGCATTCTTCAGTAGCACCACATTTCAAAAGCTTCTGTTCTTCTCTTGTCTAAACTGTTTATCGTTCCTGTTTCACTTCCATACATGCCTACACTCTATACAAATATTTTCAGAAAAGACTTCTTGACACGTAAATCTATACTCGATGTTAACAAATTTCTCTTCTTCAGAAACGCTTTCCTTGCCATTGCCAGTCTACCTTTTATATACTCTCTACTTCGACCATCATCAGTTGTTTTGCTGCCCAAATAGCAAAACTCATGTACTACTTTTAGTGTCTCGTTCCCTAATCTAATTCAAATTTCTAGTAATTTACTGTCGAGTTGAGATTTTCACAAATGTTTTATTCGTATCTTCCAGAAACTAGCAGTACGGCAATAAACAGCCTTTTAAACACGCCGCTAATGGCAAACAAGTAATTTATAGCACTACAACAGTATTAAATTTTTTTTTAAAAACGCAGGACCTGGCAGTACGGCAATAAACAACCCTTTAAAACACGCCGCTAACGGCAATCAAGTAGTTCATAGCAATACAACACTTAAATTTAAAAAAAAAAAAAAAACACAGAAGCTAGCAGTTCGGCAATAAACAACCTTTTAAAACACGCCGCTAACGCCAATCAAAATAATTAATAGCAATACAACAATTTAAAAAAAATCTAAAGAACATTAGTAAACAGGTTACTAAAGTAAATACAGAACTTTGTTAATAAGGTACGGTGAGGTAGTGAAGCTACCAACACCGCCATTAAAAAAATTAAACAGGTCTCAGCAAACACACGATTAATGACAATAAAAGGAATTTTCAAACTTGGAGGAATTACAAAAAAATTTTAAACAAAAATGTCCTGGAATATCATTAGAACATAACAGATATGACGGACCCATGTAAAGCGGCCACAAATCACCCACTCAGGGATGCTCAGGCTAGACAGAATACTGACCAATTTAAATATGCCCGGACTCTCAGGCTGGTCACTGCACCGACTTTTAGCCAGCGAAAACTTGTTATAAGATGGCTTAACTTGCTGACAGAATTAGAGCTAACCTCGTGCAAGGAAACATTACACCACACAGTCCTGAATGAGCGACCACATGATCAACCAACAAGAAGCATGAATTTACTCATAACCCACGACAGAATAGCGAAACAATTAAACTGCCAGAACTACACCTCCCATCGGACAGTAACGAGAGGAGGAGGAGAGAACACTGTCTTCAATTACACCGGTGCCAGGGACAGGAAACCCGATCGTCGGAGGCCACAAGGCAGAGGAGGCGTTGGTTGCACAAATTATTACTTAATGATTAAACCTTCCGCGAACTTAACTTGCAATTATGCTCGAACAGGCAGTACACGACCTCCGATGGCAAGGATCCACACATCCGACCGCGCACGCGTCGCCAGCGTACCCAACACGCCACGGTCACGCGACAACACGCTCTGTCACCGGAGTTCACGTCTTCTCTGCAACGTTGACCGGTAGCGACCGCTCCTTCATTTTAGGTGTCTCCTTTTAAACTCCAGTGTTGAAACGGAGGATTTAAAGAAGCTTGTTAACGTCCCACCAAGACGAAATGAACAGCAACTACTCGTGGGGCGATTCTGTATACAACCAACACGCGGGGAGCTCTTCCGTCAACTCGACCCGCTCGGTACACACAACCGACATACATCACGTGGCGACTCGGTACAACCGACCACGCCTGCTTCACGCTGGAGAGCCACACTGCCCTCCCGTGTCCACTACACTCTCACTACTTCCGCGCCACCACACGAGGTTACAACCGGTCAAAGATCTCACTTCCTCCATAGCAGTTTCCCGGAAGCAAAAACGCAGATATCGATAGCCGAGGGAAAAAGACAACCAAGCAGCCACTTAATGACAGACAACATATCAAACAAACGTCAGGGGAAGAAAAGGAAAACCAACGCAATCTAAACACGAGATGTAGCGCGAGTCGATACATGGCTCAAGAGCATTCCAGTCAAATGCATAAACGCTACAAGCGTAAGTTTGCCTTTCCTCAACCATTTTTGTAAAAGAACGCCTAGGGACACTATTGCGTCGGGTGTTCCTGCATTTCTCCGGAATTCAAACTGATCTTTCCCGAAGTAGGCTTCTATCAGTTTTTGCATCCTTCTGTAAAGAATTCGTGTTAGTATTTTGCAAGCATGACTTATTAAACTGATAGTTCTCTAATATTCACACATCTCAGCACTTGCTTTATTGGGGATTGCAGTTATTACATTCTCCTTGAAATCTGTTGAAGTCTGAGGGTATTCCGCCTGTCTCATTCATCTTGCACACCAGACGGAACAGTTTTGTAATGGCTGGTTGACGCAAGCCTGTCATCAGCTGTTACCAACTGAAATCCAGACTTATCTGAGCAGTCCACGGTTTTCCAGTCGGCTAGGGTCCCACCGACACGGCACGGGCCCACAAGGAACGCTACAGGCGATGTCGTGCAGTTGGTAAAGGCACTCGCTTCGGTCGTCTGCTGGCATAGCCTGTTAACACCAAACTTCACCGTGCTGCCCTAATGGATACGGTCGTCGTACATCGCACGTTGATTTCTGTTTCCATTTCGTGTAGTTTGCATGTCTGCTAGCATTAAAAACTCTACGTAAACGCCGCTGCTCTCGGTCGTTATGTGAAGGCCGTCAGGCACTGCCTTGTCCGTGGTGAGAGGTAATGCCTGAAATGTGTTCTCTGCACAGTCTTGACGTTGTGGATCCGGGAATTAGCCAATGTTTTCTGAAATGGAATGTTCCATACGTCTACCTCCTGTTGCCATTCCGGGTCTGTTAATTCCCGTCATGCGGCCACAACGGCGTCGGAAACCTTTTCACACGAATCATTTCAGTACCAATAACAGCTCCGTCAATGCACTGCTGTTTTATACAGGGTGTTTCAAAAATGACCGGTATATTTGAAACGGCAATAAAAACTAAACGAGCAGCGATAGAAATACACCGTTTGTTGCAATATGCTTGGGACAACAGTACATTTTCAGGCGGACAAACTTTCGAAATTACAGTAGTTATAATTTTCAACAACATATGGCGCTGCAAGTGATGTGAAAGATATAGAAGACAACGCAGTCTGTGGGTGCGCCATTCTGTACGTCGTCTTTCTGCTGTAAGCGTGTGCTGTTCACAACGTGCAAGTGTGCTGTGGACAACATGGTCTATTCCTTAGAACAGAGGATTTTTCTGGTGTTGGAATTCCACCGCCTAGAACACAGTGTTGTTGCAACAAGGCGAAGTTTTCAACGGAGGTTTAATGTAACCAAAGGACCGAAAAGCGATACAATAAAGGATCTGTTTGAAAAATTTCAACGGAATGGGAACGTGACGGATGAACGTGCTGGAAAGGTAGGGCGACCGCGTACGGCAACCACAGAGGACAACGCGCAGCTAGTGCAGCAGGTGATCCGACAGCGGTCTCGGGTTTCCGTTCGCTGTGTTGCAGCTGCGGTCCAAATGACGCCAACGTCCACGTATCGTCTCATGCGCCAGAGTTTACACCTCTATCCGTACAAAATTCAAATGCGGCAACCCCTCAGCGCCGCTACCATTGCTGCACGAGAGACATTCGCTAACGATATAGTGCACAGGATTGATGACGGCGATATGCATGTGGGCAGCATTTGGTTTACTGACGAAGCTTATTTTTACCTGGACGGCTTCGTCAATAAACAGAACTGGCGCATATGGGGAACCGAAAAGCCCCATGTTGCAGTCCCATCGTCCCTGCATCCTCAAAAAGTACCCCTCAGCGCCGCTACCATTGCTGCACGAGAGACATTCGCTAACGATATAGTGCACAGGATTGATGACGGCGATATGCATGTGGGCAGCATTTGGTTTACTGACGAAGCTTATTTTTACCTGGACGGCTTCGTCAATAAACAGAACTGGCGCATATGGGGAACCGAAAAGCCCCATGTTGCAGTCCCATCGTCCCTGCATCCTCAAAAAGTACTGGGCTGGGCCGCCATTTCTTCCAAAGGAATCATTGGCCCATTTTTCAGATCCGAAACGATTACTGCATCACGCTATCTGGACATTCTTCGTGAATTTGTGGCGGTACAAACTGCCTTAGACGACACTGCGAACACCTCGTGGTTTATGCAAGATGGTGCCCGGCCACATCGCACGGCCGACGTCTTTAATTTCCTGAATGAATATTTCGATGATCGTGTGATTGCTTTGGGCTATCCGAAACATACAGGAGGCGGCGTGGATTGGCCTCCCTATTCGCCAGACATGAACCCCTGTGACTTCTTTCTGTGGGGACACTTGAAAGACCAGGTGTACCGCCAGAATCCAGAAACAATTGAACAGCTGAAGCAGTACATCTCATCTGCATGTGAAGCCATTCCGCCAGACACGTTGTCAAAGGTTTCGGGTAATTTCATTCAGAGACTACGCCATATTATTGCTACGCGTGGTGGATATGTGGAAAATATCATACTATAGAGTTTCCCAGACCGCAGCGCCATCTGTTGTTGACAATTGTAACTACTGTAATTTCGAAAGTTTGTCTGCCTGAAAATGTACTGTTGTCCCAAGCATATTGCAACAAACGGTGTATTTCTATCGCTGCTCGTTTAGTTTGTATTGCCGTTTCAAATATACCGGTCATTTTTGAAACACCCTGTATATACTTGTGTAAGCGATACTACCACTGCCGACAATTGTATATGAACACATCGCTATCACATGACTACCACCACAGTGTAGTGTGAACGCACAAGCACATGAGCGTGACGTCGCGTGTTGTGCTGTTCCGTGCACCATTGCGGCTACCCCGCTCTCTAGCTCACTGGCACATCTCTGCGGAGGCGGAGTCGGTGGAGGACCGCGTTCTGCCCTGCCTTTGCTGCAGAGTGCAAATAAGAATGAGACTGCCTGAAACGTTCTGCGCAGGGAGGCGCGGGAAACACTTTGCGTTGTCACCGACACGTGCTCCCTGTGCGCGTCCCACTCGAGCCGTCGCCTTTGCCGGTAACTCGCAACGCGGGACTCAGCACCTCAGCGTTGTGCTGTTTCTACTTGTGACTCTCCTCAGAAAGATTTATATGCTCGGAAAACTGTCGCTACTTTATGAAATACTCGTCGCATTGAAAAATTCTTCAGCATAATCAAAGTTCGAAAATAATATGCTGCGGTAACAAAAAGTCATGGGATAGCGATTTGCACACATACAGATGGCGTTAGTATCACGTGCACAAGGTATAAAAGGGCAATGCATTGGCGAAGCTGTCATTTGTACTCAGTTGATTTGTGTGAAAACGTTTCCGACGTGATTACGGCAGTACGACTGAAATTAACAAGCTTTGAAGGCGGAACAGTACTTGGAGCTACATGCACGGGACAATCGGTTTCCGAAATCGTTACAGAGTTCAATAGTCCCAGATCCACAGTGTGAAGAGAGTGCCGAGAATACCAAATGTCAGGCATTACCTTTTTATCACGAACAACGCAGTGGCCAACGAAAGTTGTCAGTGCTAACAGACATGCAATACTGCGTGACGTAGCCGCAGAAATGTGGGATGTACGACGAACGTATCCGTTAGAAGAGTGCGGCGAAATTTGGCTGGACTACGGCAGCAGAAGACCGACGCGAGTGCCTATCCTTACAGCAGGCAATCGCCTCGAGTGGCTCTCCCAGGAATCCTGACCACATCGGTAGGAGCCTAACAGGTGTACCGGTATGAAATGAGCGTTTTTTTTGTGAAAATGAAACACTAGTTTTGAATTGAAAAGTAAAAAAAAATTATTCAAAGTACTGACTATTGCTTTCTATACATTTTGACCACCTTTCTGGCAATTTGTGGACACCACGCCAATACAAAAAGGTTCGTCTTTTGAAGCAAACCAATCAGACACCCAATTTTCGACTTCTTTGTTGGAATCGAAGTGTTCCTCAGCCAATGCGTGTCCCATTGATGAAAACAAATGGTAGTCGAAAGGGGCCAAGTCTGCAAGTCAGGTGAATACTGCGGGTGGGCTAGCAGCTCCCAGCCAAGTGTTTTGATTGTATCCTGAAACAGTTTTGCTTTGTGTGCAGGTGCATTGTCGTGTAAAAAAATTACTGTGCCATGTCTTATGGCCCATTCTGATCTTTTTTCGATCAATGCATAGTTCAAATTGATCATTTGTTGTCTGTAGCGATTAGTATTCACAGTTTCACCGGGTTTTAAGCTCATGGTACACCACACCTTTCTGATCCCACCAAACACAGAGCATTGTCTCCTTGCCGAATCGATCTGGTTTTGCAGTCGATGTTGATGGTTGTCTGGGATTAACCCATGATTTTTCCCGTTTAGGATTTAAAAAAAAATCCATTTTTCATCGCCAGTAACAATTCGATGAAAAATTGATTTTCTTTCATGCCTTTGAAGCAAAGTTTGACAAATGGTTTTTCGGTTTTCCATCTGTCTTTCATTCAATTCATGTGCCACCCATTTTCTGCGCTTTTGGATCTTTCCCATAGCTTTCAAACGGTCAGAAATTGTTTGTTGTGCAACATTTAGCAGTGCTGCCATTTGCTACTGACTCAAAGTATCATCCAATATTGCTTGCAATTCGGCATCTTCGAACTTTTTTGGTGGTCTTCCACGTTCTTCATTTCTTACATCAAAATCATTATTTCTGAACCGTTGAAACCATCTTTTGCATGTTGCTTCTGATAGAGCGTCACCACCATATGCCTCGACAAGCATTCGATGCGACTCCGCACACTTTTTTTCAAATGAAAACAAAACATTAATGCTTTCCGCAAATCATCACTTTCTGGTACAAAATTCGACATTGTTAACACGATGAAAACATATGATGTTGTTTGTTCCATGACTTGATGTATACTACACTCCTGGAATTTGAAATAAGAATACCGTGAATTCATTGTCCCAGGAAGGGGAAACTTTATTGACACATTCCTGGGGTCAGATACATCACATGATCACACTGACAGAACCACAGGCACATAGACACAGGCAACAGAGCATGCACAATGTCGGCACTAGTACAGTGTATATCCACCTTTCGCAGCAATGCAGGCTGCTATTCTCCCATGGAGACGATCGTAGAGATGCTGGATGTAGTCCTGTGGAACGGCTTGCCATGCCATTTCCACCTGGCGCCTCAGTTGGACCAGCGTTCGTGCTGGACGTGCAGACCGCGTGAGACGACGCTTCATCCAGTCCCAAACATGCTCAATGGGGGACAGATCCGGAGATCTTGCTGGCCAGGGTAGTTGACTTACACCTTCTAGAGCACGTTGGGTGGCACGGGATACATGCGGACGTGCATTGTCCTGTTGGAACAGCAAGTTCCCTTGCCGGTCTAGGAATGGTAGAACGATGGGTTCGATGACGGTTTGGATGTACCGTGCACTATTCAGTGTCCCCTCGACGATCACCAGTGGTGTACGGCCAGTGTAGGAGATCGCTCCCCACACCACGATGCCGGGTGTTGGCCCTGTGTGCCTCGGTCGTATGCAGTCCTGATTGTGGCGCTCACCTGCACGGCGCCAAACACGCATACGACCATCATTGGCACCAAGGTAGAAGCGACTCTCATCGCTGAAGACGACACGTCTCCATTCGTCCCTCCATTCACGCCTATCGCGACACCACTGGAGGCGGGCTGCACGATGTTGGGGCGTGAGCGGAAGACGGCCTAACGGTGTGCGGGACCGTAGCCCAGCTTCATGGAGACGGTTGCGAATGGTCCTCGCCGATACCCCAGGAGCAACAGTGTCCCTAATTTGCTGGGAAGTGGCGGTGCGGTCCCCTACGGCACTGCGTAGGATCCTACGGTCTTGGCGTGCATCCGTGCGTCGCTGCGGTCCGGTCCCAGGTCGACGGGCACGTGCACCTTCCGCCGACCACTGGCGACAACATCGATGTACTGTGGAGACCTCACGCCCCACGTGTTGAGCAATTCGGCGGTACGTCCACCCGGCCTCCCGCATGCCCACTATACGCCCTCGCTGAAAGTCCGTCAACTGCACATACGGTTCACGTCCACGCTGTCGCGGCATGCTACCAGTGTTAAAGACTGCGATGGAGCTCCGTATGCCACGGCAAACTGGCTGACACTGACGGCGGCGGTGCACAAATGCTGCGCAGCTAGCGCCATTCGACGGCCAACACCGCGGTTCCTGGTGTGTCCGCTGTGCCGTGCGTGTGATCATTGCTTGTACAGCCCTCTCGCGGTGTCCGGAGCAAGTATGGTGGGTCTGACACACCGGTGTCAATGTGTTCTTTTTTCCATTTCCAGGAGTGTAAATATCTTTGACAGATGTCATACCAGCGAAACAAAAAAAATGAAGTGTCGTTCACAACAAATGTTCCCTATCGACACATTTGTAGCTTAACGCTCATTTCATATCGGTACACTTGGTAGACGACTGGCAACCCGTGGCCTGATCAGATGAGTCCCGATTTGATGCCAGATGCTGCTCAGATTGCTGCTGCAGATGCAGTACCTTGGTTTTCCCTGTCGGTAGTGCCACGTGACCGTTCGGACCCCGCTCTTTTCTCGTGACCACTGCTGCCAACAATCAATTACGGTGGCTTCATTCCTGCCAATTCCTTCTGCAGTATCGCAGAAGGGAAGTTCAGCTTCTCGTAGCCTTATTGCGCGACCTCGTTCAGACTCATGGAGGTGTTGATAGTGGCATCCTCTGTTGATAGTGGCATCCTTCTCGCCTTAAAGGCGTACTTATCCAACAACAGCACACCACGTCCAATGTCAAAGGTAGCTAACGCTCACGACCGTTACAGCGTGTATTTAAAGCAAACCCGATATGCATCCTCGCAGTGGCGCTATAGCGCCGCTCTTATGCAGCTGGCATAGGCATAATTTTTCAGATGTAGAAAAATGCCTCCCAACTTCCCTTTACGTCTTACAACTACTTCTTCGTGTTACGATTTTTTTTCCCTCAGTGTATTTCTGCTGCCGATTGAGGACAGTGTACTGAACAACATTGCACCAGTATTATACTTATTACATGTTGTATGTTTTTAAGTTGAGTAGTAGCTTCACGTATGTGTGGCACAAGCTATCCAGCTTAATTCCCGCTGGGTGGCAGGTCAGATGTTGAATGCAGGTCAGATGTGAATGCAAAACGGTCAATCTATGACGGCAGGCGTAGTCCACCTAGAGCTGCATCTATGGCCTTGCAGAGAACACCAGGTCGTAAAGTTTGTGGTGTGTTTGTGGGAAGGCTCCTTGATGCAGAGAAAAAACGACCAAGACAGTGATAAGTGTACATCACCATCATCGTCTCAGCCTTTTCCTACGTCATGTGGGGTCGGCGTTGCTTTGCTGGATCCTTCTCTTCCATAAATGTCTATGCAGATCTTCTTCTCTGACCCATCCTTTCTCTCTTAGGTCCCCTGCTATCTTGTCCTTCCATCTCAGTTTCGGTCTACCTCTTCTCTTTCGTCCTTCGATTTCTAGGTCTTCAATTCTTCTCCCCACGTAATACTCCCCTTTTCTTTGCACATGTCCACACCATCGTAGCCTACTTTTTTGGATCTTCTTCCCTATGGGCCCCACTTTCACTGTTACCCTCATGTTCTCATCCCTTAGTCTATCCTTTCGTGTCACCCCACTCATCCACCTTAACGTTCTCATTTCATATACATATTAAAGTACCACATATAAAATATCTGCTCTTATACCTGTCCTCAATGGCCGCCAAACAATATATACAGTGTATATTTCGGCACAGATGCATACTCTCTCCTGAACTCTTGCGGGAATGCAGCGTGATATGCCGAGCAATGATTATGTTGGGTAAGACCGCTCTGTGTGACACGATGGGAAGTTAGGTCGGATGGAAAGCGCGCTCGGATAGCCAAAGCAGCCAAGGCGACTTCTCAGGTAAAGTAGAAAATCTGTTCGAGTCCTGGTCCAGCAAAAACTTTCGATTGTCGCCTTTGAATTCATTTCAGTGCCTAGTTGTGGAGTATGTCAGAATTTACTACAGTTTATCGTGTGTGCAGTACGTATGGCTTTGTGATCAAGAATGATGTCTGTTCAGACACCACACGTATATAAATATTTTGTCTTCCTACGACGTTCCAACGCCTCTTTTGGGCTGTTCTTCACGATCTTCTGGTGACCGAAGATAGCTGCCTGAGGGCCGGATTGTAGACCGCAGCAGGTGTTCAGCTAACCGAGAACGCTAAAAGATACTGAAAAAAGCATAGCAGAGGACTTGGAACGTCGAGTGTTTGAGAAGAAACTTGATGCAGCGTAATATCTCGAAAGATTTTACCTTCAGTTCGCAGCATCTCAAAGGATATTTATTTCTGTACTGAGCAGAACGCATCATGTAGCAAGGCACAAGACGTGGCTACAGTTTTCTTTAATGCTACGTGTGCTCTTAATTATTCTCTATGAATCAATTTCGTATTCAAAAGATGCATGTGCTAAGCGTGTATCTTCCTGCATTTATTATAACCAGGTGGCGTACGTGCTTGAGTCGGTCAAATATCTTCAATGCGATTCCGAAACGATGTTAGGAACGATCAGGGGTGATGGAGAAGGGTAAATATCAATTTGAGATAAGAGGCCCAATGCTGAAACGACCAAGTCGAAAGTAATAGACGACAATCGTTCTGATACATCTGACAGTGGACTACATGTACTGTTGTTGCTAAGACTGTAGGATAGGCAACTTTCAGATGTGATAGTATGAACCAAAACAAGAAATAAATGTGTAGTGATCATTGGATCTGAAAGTATACCTAAAGAGCTCCAAGTACTTTCTTATCTTCGATACTGTGGAACACGTCTTCTACTGGACAAGCGCCCGTAACTCTTATGGTATGCAGTTTAGAAGGAAGCACCATCATTTTAAGAAGAAAAAAAAAAACACATTTGCAAGATATCGAAGTCAGAAATCGATCCCGCTCGAAAATTTTGGCCATAATTCTGATAATTCACAGTTATAACTGAGCCATGGTAAAATGTGATGTTTTGAAGAGCGCGCCGCAGCGCGTAGTGTAAAACAGTCGCCTTCCGTTTCTGGCGGTGGCGCCGCTGTGGCAATCGTAGCTTTGGTGTTTCCCTCTGGTGGGAAAGGGGAAAATTGCCTGTTCACGTGTATTTAAGGGGCGCTATGAGCTCGGCATGGGTTCCCTCCCTTCTCTTCCCTTCCCTTATCTTTCCTTTTCCCCCGTCCCCTCCCTCCACCCCTCTTCCCCCGGGCTTCCCCTCCCCCTTCCTCCCTCCCCCCCTATCTCCCCTGCCCGTGGCATCTCTGCTCTCCCCTCTCGCTCTCCCACTCCCCTTCCTCCTCCTCCTCTCTTGGCAGGTCCCCGGACTCGCACACGCATAGTGAACATTTGCGCGCCGGAGATCATCGCCATCAGTGTCTCGTGTGTGTGCTTCGTTTTGTGTTTCGCGTTGTTTCGCAGTTACAACTCCACTGTTCGCATGTGCCGTCGCCGTCCTCCGTGTTCTGTGCGCCGTGTCAACAAGTGTTAGTGTTTTTATCGTCCAGCGTGAACAGCTTCATGTCTATTGTCTTTTGTCTCTACTTTTTATGCCCGCCATTTTTGTTGTATTGTCTATGTCGCCTCTTTGTCACATGATTGTACCACTTAAGGCTGAAGAGCGGCGTACTATGCTGCTGACAGCCCGCCTGTATGAGGTGATAAAATTACAATAAAGAAAAAAAAAAACTCGGCATGGGGTCACTCTGTCAGTCTCGGCGAGTCTGGTCAGTTGGTCAGCCGGGTCAGTGTGGGGCAGTCAGTGTCCGTCTGTCGGCCGGAGTGCTAGTATGTGTTAGGCCGCCAGTCTGCTAGAGTTTGCTCAGGCAATGGTCAATGGCGATTGGAACGATCGGTTGGTCGGTCGCGCACTGAGACACAAGATGACTTGTCCATCTTGAGCGTCGGCGCAGGTCGCCACGTGAGTCCAGTGGGCCGCGCCGTATACCGAAGGGTAGTGGCTTCGCGGCCGACACGAGAGCAACAGGCAGGAGTCTGGCCGGTGCGAGCTGCGACGCCGTGAGACGGGAGATCGGCGCGCCTTCCTGCGTCCCTTGAAGCGGCTGGCAGCGGACGGTTCGGGAGAGCGTTTCGGGGGTGTTGCGCCAGGTCTTCGCCAGAAATCGCAGTTTATTAGAAGTTAAGTGATTCGTAATATATTGTTTCATTTACTTGTTAAATTCTACTTGTTCTCTTGGTGAGGTCACCAGCCTCTTTGTTTTGGGGTCGTCCCACCATTCTTCTCCGTTTGCCCACCTGCAGGAAGGTGGTTATTTGTGAATTGGGTGGTCCGTTTTTCCTTTGTGGAGTTGGGGAGGGTAGAGCAATCTGCGGTTCGGGTTGTTCAGTAATCCCCCTGTCAGTCTGCCATACGTTAATAGCTGCCTCTGTCATGGTTGTCGGATTCGGTGTTAACGAATTTATAGAATTAAGGTGTAAAGGCCGAATTCCTGAAATATGTTTTTATCTTGCCTACCATCTTGCGAGGAGGTATATGTGTAATGTAGAGCATGTTGTACATTTTATGTAAGTCTGAATTTTATGGGTTTTATTTAAACAGTCATTTTTGTAAACTTGCCACTCTGCCACCGTAAGAGTCCTTTTAAAAACAAATTGCACTTTCGGTGGCAAATAATTTCTTAGTGTGGGTCTTTGTACCATTTCCATTCCTCTTACAGGGTGCATAGTTAATATGTTGGTGTGAGTTGTTAAAATTTTTAGTTTAAAGTAATCTGGTGTGTCGCAGATTTGCACCAGTGTAGTCTTTCAGAGGTTGTTGTGAGCGGTCTTGACTACGGCCGTGTTGAAAGGGAGTGGCAAGCTTCTCAGCCTGTAGGCTCATACTGTTAATATTGTTCTTTCTGCCTCTAAATAAAATTGTAACTTGATATTTCGAGGGTGCTTTTCTGCTTATAAATTTTAAATCTGTTTTTGAAAAGGCTTTTATGAATAAAATTCCCATTTGTTAAAGGTAAGCTGGCCGAAGTGGCCGTGCGGTTAAAGGCGCTGCAGTCTGGAACCGCAAGACTGCTAGGGTCGCAGGTTCGAATCCTGCCTCGGGCATGGATGTTTGTGATGTCCTTAGGTTAGTTAGGTTTAACTAGTTCTAAGTTCTAGGGGACTAATGACCTCAGCAGTTGAGTCCCATAGTGCTCAGAGCCATTTTGTTAAAGGTAATTTCATTTTCATCAGTTACTCCCTGACCACTACTTCCACGCTCACCTAGTGTGATTAAATGTGTTAATGTTCTTGATGAATCGCTGGTAAATAAAGTAAATTTTTTAAGAAAAGATTTTGAAAGTGAATTCAAGATTCAGTAACCTTCTGAACGCACAGCTTTGAAACTCAACGTGCACCTCCTGTTTGTCACTGTTCCACCCCACTGCACACGGCTGATTCCCAATCGCCAACTACTGTGCAGCGGAGTCGAAACCAAAGCCCTCCTATTCGGGGGATGTTGATGGCGAGGGAAGATTAGGGAGAGGGGGAACGCATCTGCCGTAAGTGTTTCGAAATCTTGTTCGGGAACACGTTGTATTGTAGTTTTATGGGTAAAGGGTATGTAAAACGTCAACCTTAAGTACATATACATTGATAAGCCAAAATAATATGACCACTGTCCAACGCAACGTCGGATGCCGCCTGGTGGCGTTGCCGGCACATGGCGCGGCAACGGAAGTATGTGAGCGGAGCAGACAGGGACGGGGGATCATCCTGGCGAAGGTATGGGCTACAAATGGGAAATCCATTGAGATAAGCGAATTTGGCAAATAGCAGATTATTACGAGGTGCATTCAAGTTCTAAGGCCTCCAATTTTTTTCTAATTAACTACTCACCCGAAATCGATGAAACTGGCGTTACTTCTCGACGTAATCGCCCTGCAGAAGTACACATTTTTCACAACGCTGACACCATGATTCCATGGCAGCGGCGAAGGCTTCTTTAGGAGGCTGTTTTGACCACTGTAAAATCGCTGAGGCAATGGCAGCACGGCTGGTGAATGTGCGGCCACGGAGAGTGTCTTTCATTGTTGGAAAAAGTCACTAGGAGCCAGGTCAGGTGAGTAGGGAGCATGAGGAATCACTTCAAAGTTGTTGCATAACGTTAGCTCGATGTGCGAGTGCGTTGTCTTGGTGAAACAGCACATGCGCAGCCCTTCCCGGATGTTTTTGTTGCAGTGCAGGAAGGAATTTGTTCTTCAGAACATTTTCGTAGGATGCACCTGTTACCGTAGTGCCCTTTGGAACGCAATGGGTAAGGATTACGCTCTCGCTGTCCCAGAACATGGACACCATCATTTTTTCAGCACTGGCGGTTACCCGAAATTTTTTTGGTGGCGGTGAATCTGTGTGCTCCCATTGAGCTGACTGGCGCTTTTGTTCTGGATTGAAAAATGGCATCCACGTCTCATCCATTGTCACAACCGACGAAAAGAAAGTCCCATTCATGCTGTCGTTGCGCGTCAACATTGCTTGGCAACATGCCACACGGGCAGCCATGTGGTCATCCGTCAGCATTCGTGGCACCCACCTGGATGACACTTTTCGCATTTTCTGGTCGTCATGCAGGATTGTCTGCACAGAACCCACAGAAATGCCAACTCTGGAGGCGATCTGTTCAACAGTCATTCGGCGATCCCCCAAAACAATTCTCTCCACTTTCTCGATCGTGTCGTCGGACCGGCTTGTGTGAGCCCGAGGTTGTTTCAGTTTGTTGTCACACGATGTTCTGCCTTCATTAAACTGTCGCACTCACGAACGCACTTTCGACACATCCATAACTCCATCACCACATGTCTCCTTCAACTGTCGATGAATTTCAATTGGTTTCACACCACGCAAATTCAGAAAACGAATGATTGCACGCTGTTCAAGTAAGGAAAACGTCGCCATTTTAAGTATTTAAAACAGTTCTCATTCCGCCGCTGGCGGTAAAATTCCATCTGCCGTAAGGTGCTGCCATCTCTGGGACGTATTGATAATGAACGCGGCCTCATTTTAAAACAATGCGCATGTTTCTATCTCTTTCCAGTTCGGAGAAAAAAAATCGGAGGCCTTAGAACTTGAATGCACCTCGTAGTATGCAGAGCCTGCGAACAGGTACCTCGAAAACGGCGGATCTGGTGGAACGTTCGCGTGCTATTGTCGTGAGCATCTGCGAAAAGAGCACAGAGAAACTACCAGTGTCTCCCATAGCACAATCCTGCTCCCATCAGCCTGCGTCAGTGGCGATCTACACGTTTCGAGCCGCCGTTCAACTCGATGATGGCGTTTGTGAAGACGACCATCGACCTGAAGTGTGATTCAGCTGAAGAACCGACACGTTTCCGTTAATAGACGGTCGAATCTCGATGGTTCCACGCCCACTGCAGTCACAGCTAACGACGTCGTTGGGTCAACATGTGGACACGTAGGAATGGTCTGCTGCGGAACTCCATATTCAACAATATAAGATGAACGGAGTGCTCTGAAACATTTGTGTATGCATTAGCAGAGACGCTAGAGATCACCATCTGGCTTACTTCACAGAGCAGACAAGCCTACGATCCCCACATTCCGTGAAGAGTCGTGGACGTCCAACCAATTAGCGCGTAGAGGTAGTTTCACTGTCCTTCTGACGCTTTCTGTAGGTGCTCACGACAGTAGCACGTGAACATTCGGCCAGCTTCGCCGTTTTCGGGGCACTCGTTCGAAGGCTGTGCGTAATAATAACCCGCTCTTTGCCAAATTCGCTTATTTCCCATTTTCAGCCCATATCTTCGCTAGGGTGATCCCCCATCCGCATCTACTCCAACGAGCGAAAATTTTTGCCGGGCCAGGACTCAAACAGATTTTCCACTTTACGTGAGAAGTCACTTTAACTGCTTTGGCGATCTGAGTACGCTTCTCATCCGACCTAAATTCCCATAGTGTCACACACAGCATACTCATTGCTCGCAGTATCACGGTAGATTCCCGCAAGAGTTCAACAGAAAGTGTGTACCTGCACCGAAATGTATCCTGAACACATGTTTGGCGGCCATTGACAACAGATACAAGAGGAGGTATTTCTGTAAGCGGTACTTTAATACGTACACTTATCAATGTCTTTGTCGTTTCTTCTCTGCATCAGACAGTCTTCCCACAATCAGATAATAAACTTTACGATCTGAATTACGCAAGGTAATGACTGCAGCTTCAAGTGGACTACGCCTGTCAGTATAGGTTCGCCGTTTTGGATTCGCATTGTCATACTTCAAGATCTGGCCTGCCACCCAGCGGGAAATAAGCTGGCTAGCTTGTGCCTCACATACGCGAAGGTACAACTCAACTTAAAAACATACAACTTGTAATAACTATAATTAATGGTTCAAATGGCTCTGAGTACTATGGGACTTACCTTCTGAGGTCATCCCCCTAGAACTTAGAACTACTTAAACCTAACTTACCTAAGGACATCGCACACATCCATGCCCGAGGCAGGATTCGAACCCGCGACAGTAGCGGTCGCACTGTTCCAGACTGTAGCGCCTAGAACCGCTCGGCCACCCCGGCCGGCAACTATAATTACTGATATGATGTTGTTCAGTACCCTGTCCTCAATCAGCAGTAGAAATACACTGATGGAAAAAAATGTCGTTACACCAAGGAGTTCTGCGACATAAACAGAAGTTGGCAGGCATTTTTATACATCAGAAAACTGCGTAAGAGCGGCGCTAATAACGCCACTATGAGGATGCATATCGGGTTTGCTTCAAATACACACTGTAACGGTCGTGAGCGTTTGTTACCTTTGAGACTGGTCGTGGTGAGTTGATGTTAGTTAAGAACGCATTTAAGGTCACAAAGATGCGACTATCAACACCTCCATGAGTCTGAACAAGGTCTCGTAATACGGTTACGAGAAGCTGGATGCTCCTTCTGCGATACTGCAGAAGGAATTGGCAGGAATGAAGCCACCGTAATTGATTGTTGGCAGCGGTGGTCACGAGATTGTACGGTCGCAAAAGGAGAGGATTCCGAACGGTCACGTGGCACTACCGAGAGAGAAAACAATTGTGTTCTGCGTGTGGCTCTGGCGTGCCGTACTGCATCTACAGCAGCAATCTGAGCAGCAGTAGGCGTAATAATGAAACAATAAACTGTCACAAATCGGTTACTTCAAGGCAAGCTTCGAGCCAGAGCACTGTAGCATGCATTCCAAACCCCAAACCGCCGCTGTTTGCGACTTCAGTGGTGTCATGGGAGAGTTCATTGGAGGGCGGGGTGGGAGTCTGTTGCGTTTTCTGATGATAGCTGGTTCTGCTTCGGTGCCAATGATGGCCGGGTGTTGGTTAGAAGGAGGCCTGATATGGACTTGCAACCAACTGTCGTAGACACGCTGGTCCTATACCTGGACTTGGGGTTTGGGGTGCAATTTCGTATGACAGTAAGAGCACTTTCATGGTTATCCCACCCAACCTGAGTGAAGAATTGTACAGCAGATTGGTGACTCGACCTGCTGTGCTGCCATACGTGAACAGCATTTCGTGGGGTGCTTTCCAACAGGATAACTGTCACCCACACACCGCTGTTATAGCCCATCGCGTTCTACGGAGAGTCGCCACGTTGCTTTGGCGTGCTCGATCACCAGATCCGTGCTCAGTCGGGAACATACGGGACATCATCACACAAAGACGCCAGCGTCGTCCACAGACGGCATTATCCGTCTCTGAATTAACTGACCAATGCAAGAGACACGGAAGTCCATCCCACAAACTGGCAACCAGCACCTGTAAAACACAGTGCATGTTCGTTTGTATGCTTGCATTCAACTTTCCGGTAGTGACACCTGTCATTAAGGTACCAGCACTTCACATTTGCAATGGCTTATCTCGTGCTTACATTAACCTGTGATTTTACAACGTTAAACATTTAAATATTCATATATTTCATCACTATACATTAATTATATTTTGATGTTGCGGTTTTTTCCGTCAGTTTATCTCCACCCATACACTTAAGGCATGTATTTGTATGTATGGTGTTTTTACATTTACATTTACATTTATACTCCGCAAGCCACCCAACGGTGTGTGGCGGAGGGCACTTTACGTGCCACTGTCATTACCTCCCTTTCCTGTTCCAGTCGCGTATGGTTCGCGGGAAGAACGACTGTCTGAAAGCCTCCGTGCGCGTTCTAATCTCTCTAATTTTACATTCGTGATCTCCTCGGGAGGTATAAGTAGGGGGAAGCAATATATTCGATACCTCATCCAGAAACGCACCCTCTCGAAACCTGGCGAGCAAGCTACACTGCGATGCAGAGCGCCTCTCTTGCAGAGTCTGCCACTTGAGTTTGTTAAACATCTCCGTAACGCTATCACGGTTACCAAATAACCCTGTGACGAAACGCGCCGCTCTTCTTTGGATCTTCTCTATCTCCTCCGTCAACCCCATCTGGTACGGATCCCACACTGATGAGCAATACTCAAGTATAGGTCGAACGAGTGTTTTGTGAGCCACCTCCTTTGTTGATGGACTACATTTTCTAAGGACTCTCCCAATGAATCTCAACCTGGTACCCGCCTTACCAACAATTAATTTTATATGATCATTCCACTTCAAATCGTTCCGCACGCATACTCCCAGATATTTTACAGAAGTAACTGCTACCAGCGTTTGTTCCGCTATCATATAATCATACAATAAAGGATCCTTCTTTCTATGTATTCGCAATACATTACATTTGTCTATGTTAAGGGTCAGTTGCCACTCCCTGCACCAAGTGCCTATCCGCTGCAGATCTTCCTGCATTTCGCTACAATTTTCTAATGCTGCAACTTCTCTGTATACTACAGCATCATCCGCGAAAAGCCGCATGGAACTTCCGACACTATCTACTAGGTCATTTATATATATTGTGAAAAGCAATGGTCCCATAACACTCCCCTGTGGCACACCAGAGGTTACTTTAACGTCTGTAGACGTCTCTCCGTTTATAACAACATGCTGTGTTCTGTTTGCTAAAAACTCTTCAATCCAGCCACACAGCTGGTCTGATATTCCGTAGGCTCTTACTTTGTTTATCAGGCGACAGTGCGGAACTGTATCGAACGCCTTCCGGAAGTCAAGAAAAATAGCATCTACCTGGGAGCCTGTATCTAATATTTTCTGGGTCTCAAGAACAAATAAAGCGAGTTGGGTCTCACACGATCGCTGTTTCCGGAATCCATGTTGTTTCCTACATAGTAGATTCTGAGTTTCCAAAAACGACATGATATTCGAGCAAAAAACATGTTCTAAAATTCTACAACAGATCGACGTCAGAGATATAGGTCTATAGTTTTGCGCATCTGCTCGACGACCCTTCTTGAAGACTGGGACTACCTGTGCTCTTTTCCAATCATTTGGAACCTTCCGTTCCTCTAGAGACTTGCGGTACACGGCTGTTAGAAGGGGGGCAAGTTCTTTCGCGTACTCTGTGTAGAATCGAATTGGTATCCCGTCAGGTCCAGTGGACTTTCCTCTGTTGAGTGATTCCAGTTGGTTTTCTATTCCTTGGACACTTATTTCGATGTCAGCCAATTTTTCGTTTGTGCGAGGATTTAGAGAAGGAACTGCAGTGCGGTCTTCCTCTGTGAAACAGCTTTGGAAAAAGGTGTTTAGTATTTCAATGTATTTAGTATTTCAATGTATTAATGTGTCTGTTAATTTGCACATGTCCAAAAGATCAGACCTCATTTTTGTTCCAGCACCCATACATACAGATGACTAAATGAAAGAAAATTTCAAATTGTCCGGAAGTGATTACTGAAATGAGTTCAATGGTGATAAGTGAAAATATGTGCCCGACTGTGAGTCGAACCCGGATTTCCCACTGTATGGGAGTGGTTTCTTTAAGGGGGGTAGGACGTCAAACGGTCCGACTTGGAGCAGGAGAGGTGTCACAGGACTTTTCAATAACCAGTGTCTATACTTTTACAAATAAAACTTTGAACATAGCTGCTAAGGTTCTGTGACCGTGTCAGAATTATATTGTAACAAATAAGCCCTCGGTCACAAATATGAAGTCAAAATTGACCTGGTTTCGACGCTACTATGAGCGTCGTCTTCAGAATTAGACTAACTGTACTAAAACATTAGGTATATAGTACATTAATAAAATTAAAGTTTGTACTGACTCGAAAAGATGCTACTCGTACTGTGGACAAGGGTTGCAACCCTTAGCGGCTCGCCATCTGACAAGTGTTCATGACGTCGCCTTTCCGGCTGAGATCTTTTTTAATATATGACTTGTAAGTACTGCATCTTTTCGAGTCAGTACAAACTTTAATTTTATTAATGTACAGTTAGTACAGGTAGTCTAATTCTGAAGACGACGCTCATAGTAGCGTCCAAACCAGATCAATTTTGACTTCATATTTGTGACCGAGGGCTTATTTGTTACAATATTTTACAAATAAATTCATAAAACTTTGTCAGCATCACCAGGAAGGATTCAAGATTCACACCCATTGCAGTGGAAGTTCGAAAACATAACGAAATAAATTTTTTTACGAGTCAAATTTGATCATCTTTTTCACTTGCTAATGGCAGCATTTGTTGCTATAGATACACTTTTCTTCATAGGTTAGAGAGATTCTTCGATGAATTTTGCACAGCATACATACCATAGTTACAGGTCTATGAAACACTAGAATTTATTTAATTTATGGAAAAACGAATAAGCTGTTATGTTTTAAACTTCATGTTTAGAAAAAACACAAATTTTATTGTTAATTACCCCAATTTTTACCACAGTTTTTAATACATTTTGAAAATCCTAGTGTTTCATACACCTTTACGTATGGTTTGTATGCTGTGCAAAATTCATCGAAGAATCCCTCTTACTTATGAAGAAAAGTGTACCAATAGCAACAAATGCAGCCATTAGTAAGTGAAAAAAATGATGAAATTTCACATGTAAAAAAAAAGAAAATTATTTCGTTATGTTTCCGAACTCCCACTGCTATGAGTGTGAATTCTGAATTCTTCCTGGTCATGTTGACAAAGTTTTATGAATTTATTTGTAAAAGTATAGACAGTGGAAATTAAAATGTCCTGTGGTGCCTCTCCTGCTCCAAGTCAGCCCGTTTGACGCCCTACCCCCCTTAACTGCTTTGGCTGTCAGAGCAAACTTTTCGTCTGCGATGAAGAATGACGTCTCCTGTTCCACACATATCGAAAAGAAGGAAGACATACATAAATATATACGCCCTGACTGCCATTAAAGTCATTTAAGTGTGGTCAAACTCGCTCTCCTGAACTCTTTCAGAATCCAGTGTGTCGCTATGAGCAATTAGTATGTTGGACAGTGCTGACAGTAGCGTGTGACAAGACGAGAATGTCGGTCGGATGAAAAGCGTGCTCAGACAGCAGAAGCGGCTAACGTGACGGCGCATGCACTTTTGTGCCCAATTGTGTCAGAAATTATTTCATTCCATCAGACAAAATATTTGATCAGGCAAACCTCCAGAACTGAGGAAAAATTAATAGACCAAAAATCCACTTAGTTGCTACTATTTTTTATTTAGTAATGTAACTAAGAAATTTAATAAATAAGAAATAACTGCTAACGAAAGGGGATTTTTATGCTATTAATATACACTCCTGGAAATGGAAAAAAGAACACATTGACACCGGTGTGTCAGACCCACCAAACTTGCTCCGGACGCTGCGAGAGGGCTGTACAAGCAATGATCACACGCACGGCACAGCGGACACACCAGGAACCGCGGTGTTGGCCGTCGAATGGCGCTAGCTGCGCAGCATTTGTGCACCGCCGCCGTCAGTGTCAGCCAGTTTGCCGTGGCATACGGAGCTCCATCGCAGTCTTTAACACTGGTAGCATGCCGCGACAGCGTGGACGTGAACCGTATGTGCAGTTGACGGACTTTGAGCGAGGGAGTATAGTGGGCATGCGGGAGGCCGGGTGGACGTACCGCCGAATTGCTCAACACGTGGGGCGTGAGGTCTCCACAGTACATCGATGTTGTCGCCAGTGGTCGGCGGAAGGTGCACGTGCCCATCGACCTGGGACCGGTTCGCAGCGACGCACGGATGCACGCCAAGACCGTAGGATCCTACGCAGTGCCGTAGGGGACCGCACCGCCACTTCCCAGCAAATTAGGGACACTGTTGCTCCTGGGGTATCGGCGAGGACCATTCGCAACCGTCTCCATGAAGCTGGGCTACGGTCCCGAACACCGTTAGGCCGTCTTCCGCTCACGCCCCAACATCGTGCAGCCCGCCTCCAGTGGTGTCGCGACAGGCGTGAATGGAGGGACGAATGGAGACGTGTCGTCTTCAGCGATGAGAGTCGCTTCTGCCTTGGTGCCAATGATGGTCGTATGCGTGATTGGCGCCGTGCAGGTGAGCGCCACAATCAGGACTGCATACGACCGAGGCACACAGGGCCAACACCCGGCATTATGGTGTGGGGAGCGATCTCCTACACTAGCCGTACACCACTGGTGATCGTCGAGGGGACACTGAATAGTGCACGGTACATCCAAACCGTCATCGAACCCATCGTTCTACCATTCCTAGACCGGCAAGGGAACTTGCTGTTCCAACAGGACAATGCACGTCCGCATGTATCCCATGCCACCCAACGTGCTCTAGAAGGTGTAAGTCAACTACCCTGGCCAGCAAGATCTCCGGATCTGTCCCCCATTGAGCATGTTTGGGACTGGATGAAGCGTCGTCTCACGCGGTCTGCACGTCCAGCACGAACGCTGGTCCAACTGAGGCGCCAGGTGGAAATGGCATGGCAAGCCGTTCCACAGGACTACATCCAGTATCTCTACGATCGTCTCCATGGGAGAATAGCAGCCTGCATTGCTGCGAAAGGTGGATATACACTGTACTAGTGCCGATATTGTGCATGCTCTGTTGCCTGTGTCTATGTGCCTGTGGTTCTGTCAGTGTGATCATGTGATGTATCTGACCCCAGGAATGTGTCAATAAAGTTTCCCCTTCCTGGGACAATGAATTCACGGTGTTCTTATTTCAATTTCCTGGAGTGTATAAGAAGGAGCTGGTCTAACAACTTAGGTTTTACTCTCAGTGGCAGTGTCCACGAAAGGCAGCTCCCTCAGATACGGAGCAAGCTGCTGAGGTGTCTGCACACGCTGGTGGCTCGTCTCAGCAAAGATAGCAGCCATGCACTTGAGGAGAGGGGTCGAGATGGAATCAACGTGTTGCACCTGATTGGAAGTAAGAATGCACAGCACAGTTAGATGGCTGATTTAACCGGTCGAATGTTATCATTTGTTACTCACAGTTCCACTGTGTTCCATTAACTGATGAGTATAACCGCTGCAGGACGAAGTCGCTGACTCGATGAGAAGGTGCCTTCAACACGTCTGTTTACTGACAGCCTCTTCTTTGCGGACATAGCATCTGCTGCTTCATTACCACAGCGGCTGGCGTTTTGTAGCACCTCAGAGAGCGACACTTGCTACAAGAAGGAGGATGCTATGTTAAAAACTACAGACAATTAATCCATTACCACTTCACAGAAAAGTCTTCGAAATACCATTGCAGGGGCGACTGACCCAGAACGTCTCTGAAGAAATTATTTTGCCACGGAAGCAATTTGGACTCTGACACGCGTGTTTCACAGAGCAACCACTCATTCGTGTGGTGGAGGAAGCGAATACAAAGAAAGCTGCGTGACTGTCTTTTTAGATGTGTCTAGAGCATTGAGCAGCGTCTGGCACAGAGGGCTGTTTCACAAGATATTTGTGATGGGTTTCTCAGCGCCATAGCAACATATCTGCAAGATCGTGTATTTACGATCTGAATTAGCGAAGCCTCCTCGGCCGTCCGCTGTGACCGAGCGGTTCTAGGCGTTTCAAATGGTTCAAATGGCTCTGAGCACTATGGAACTTAACTTCTTAGGTTATCAGTCCTCTAGAACTTGGAACTACTTAAGCCTAACCAATCAAAGGACATCACACACATCCATGCCAGAGGCAGGATCCGAACCTGCGACCGAAGCGGTCGCGCAGTTCCAGACTGAAGCGCCTAGAACCGCTCGGCCACTTCGGCCGACCCTAGGCGTTTCAGTCCGGAACCACGCTGCTGCTACGGTCACAGGTTGGAATCCTGCCTCGGGCATGGATGTGTGTGATGTCCTCAGGTTAGTTAGGTTTAAGTATTTCTAAGTCTAGGGGACTGATGACCTCAGATGCTAAGTCCATAGTAGTGAGAGGACTTTTGAAGCCTCCTCGGCCGTCCGCCAAAACAGGGCTGTTGCACTGAAGGGGCTGGTACTGAGGGACCGGTACTCCACTGTCTGTACGTCTCTGATACGATAAAAACGCGGCCAAAAGTGCTGCGTCAGCGACTCGAAGGAACATGTCAGTCTTGGATCACGGCTCGGAGCTAATGTGCACAAAAGCGAAGCCTTTATCATTTCCGAGGATCGACCGAATCTCGCAGAAATACAGCTTTTTGGCGAGCTGATACTTTTAGTAACCGCAATCGGACAACCAGGAGACGCTTGCCGACCTGGTGTGGGCGTCGGCGGCAAGCGCTTAAAATCGTGAATGACAACAACAGTGACGGAAGAACAACGACATGACAGAATGACAAGGCTGGAGCGTAAAGGAAAATAGAGAGCCTAGATGTGGCGGTATCCGGAACTGAGCAACGTTGCGCACCAGGACTCGTACGAGAGTGCCGTCGGAGGACGACTGAGGTCGGGGCCCCGTGTACTGCTGGGTCGCGGCCCGCTGCTGCTACTGCAGCGCCCGCAGATGTTAGCAGTGCCGCCCAGCGGCTGTCGTGTAGGTCCCAGCGGGGTTTTGACTCTCCGTGCTGGGCCACCAGGGGTACAATGGGCAGCATATGGCGAATACGAAGCTCGACTGTGAGAGACGCACACTCAATAAATTACACTCCTGGAAATTGAAATAAGAACACCGTGAATTCATTGTCCCAGGAAGAGGAAACTTTATTGACACATTCCGGGGGCCAGATACATCACATGATCACACTGACAGAACCACAGGCACATAGCCACAGGCAACAGAGCATGCACAATGTCGGCACTAGTACAGTGTATATCCACCTTTCGCAGCAATGCAAGCTGCTATTCTCCCATGGAGACGATCGTAGAGATGCTGGATGTAGTCCGGTGGAACGGCTTGCCATGCCATTTCCACCTGGCGCCTCAGTTGGACCAGCGTTCGTGCTGGACGTGCAGACCGCGTGAGACGACGCTTCATCCAGTCCCAAACATGCTCAATGGGGGACAGATCCGGAGATCTTGCTGGCTAGGGTAGTTGACTTACACCTTCTAGAGCACGTTGGGGGGCACGGGATACATGCGGACGTGCATTGTCCTGTTGGAACAGCAAGTTCCCTTGCCGGTCTAGGAATGGTAGAACGATGGGTTCGATGACGGTTTGGATGTACCGTGCACTATTCAGTGTCCCCACGACGATCACCAGTGGTGTACGGCCAGTGTAGGAGATCGCTCCCCACACCATGATGCCGGGTGTTGGCCCTGTGTGCCTCGGTCGTATGCAGTCCTGATTGTGGCGCTCACCTGCACGGCGCCAAACACGCATACGACCATCATTGGCACCAAGGCAGAAGCGACTCTCATCGCTGAAGACGACACGTCTCCATTCGTCCCTCCATTCACGCCTGTCGCGTCACCACTGGAGGCGGGCTGCACGATGTTGGGGCGTGAGCGGAAGACGGCCTAACGGTGTGCGGGACCGTAGCCCAGCTTCGTGGAGACGGTTGCGAATGGTCCTCGCCGATACCCCAGGAGCAACAGTGTCCCTAATTTGCTGGGAAGTGGCGGTGCGGTCCCCTACGGCACTGCGTAGGATCCTACGGTCTTGGCGTGCATCCGTGCGTCGCTGCGGTCCGGTCCCAGGTCGACGGGCACGTGCTCCTTCCGCCGACCACTGGCGACAACATCGATGTACTGTGGAGACCTCACGCCCCACGTGTTGAGCAATTCGGCGGTACGTCCACCCGGCCTCCCGCATACCCACTATACGCCCTCGCTCAAAGTCCGTCAACTGCACATACGGTTCACATCCACGCTGTCGCGGCATGCTACCAGTGTTAAAGAATGCGATGGAGCTCCGTATGCCACGGCAAACTGGCTGACACTGACGGCGGCGGTGCACAAATGCTGCGCAGCTAGCGCCATTCGACGGCCAACACCGCGGTTCCTGGTGTGTCCGCTGTGCCGTGCGTGTGATCATTGCTTGTACAGCCCTCTCGCAGTGTCCGGAGCAAGTATGGTGGGTCTGACACACCGGTGTCAATGTGTTCTTTTTTCCATTTCCAGGAGTGTAGAAGCGACGAGACCAGAGGCATTAATTTTAACCCATAACTAACGAAAAATCAGAAAGACTGATCCGCTGCGGTGTGGCAGTCTGTAGAATGTTCGGACGCCCAGTGACAGGTTGAGAATGCCGCAAAAACACGTACACACTTACACCGGTGTTTGAAGTACCTACAAACGTTGCATCGTGCTGTCCCGCACCATGCAGCCGAATAAGTGCAAGTGGTCACAAGACTTACGGGCAATGCCATATAATTGTACAGGCAGTGAAAAGTGTGTGGTAACCCACTAATTTCTTGCGTATTGCTGTGACCTGTGCAGCTTTCCAGTCTTTGGGTACGGATCTTTCGTCGAGTGAACGGTTGTATGTGATTGTTAAGTATGGAGCTATTGCATCAGCATACTCTGGAACGAAGGTAATTGGTATACACTATGGACTGGAAGACTTGCTCTTATTAGGTGATTCAACTTGCTTCACAACTCCGATGATATCTGCTTCTAAGTTACTCATGTTGGTATCTGTTCTTGAATGGAATCCTGGAACATTTACTTCGTCTAGTTTGGAGATATCTCCATGGTGCAAAAATTGGCCATTAACCCTAAATAATGAAAAGTGTGAGGTTATCCTCATGAGTGCTAAGTGGAATTTGTTAAACTTCAGTTACACAATAAATCAATCAAATCTAAAGACCTTAAACTCGATTAAAGAGCTAGGAATTACAATTACAAACAACTTAAAATGGGAAAGAAGTAGAAAATGGTGAAACGAAAGACTCCGATTTATTTATTTTTTATTTATTGGCAGAACAGTTAAAAGATGCAACCGAGCTATTAAAGAGACTGCCACACAACACTTGTCCATTCTCTTTTGAAGAACTACTGCGATTACTGGAGTATATGAAGGTAGTATCTGTTCCCGAAAGAACAGATACCATTGATGAGCGTGCAGCTTCTCTAGAATGAAATAATAATTAAATCGACACCCTAGCTGCAAACAAGAGTTGTTATACATCATTGGGGACATGTTGAAAATGTGTGCCCTGATCGGGACTCGAACCTGGGATCTCCTGCTTACATGGCAGACACTCTATCCACTTTTTTTTCTTTAGTCTCATTTTGTTCGCTTTCGTTCGTTGTATCTCCTCGGGGCGGACGTCGTAAGACATCCGTTTTTAAGTTCGTTGTTGATCGATTAACTCAGTTTTCTTTTTTTTTTTTTTTTTTTTTTATTACAGAGGGCAGCTAACCCTCTGACCGAACACGCTGAGCTACCGTGCCGGCGGAGGCACAGAGGATAGAGACTTATCCCTTGGACGCTGCCTATGAGACCCACATTGCTAACATGTCCGTACCACTACATTCGTGGCTCAGATGCCAGGTAAGCAGGAGATCCGGGGTTCGAGTCCCGGTCGGGGCACACATTTTCAACATGTCCGCAATGACGTATAACAACGCCTATTTGCAGTTAGGGTGTCGATTTAATTATCATTTCATTACTGGAGTAGATTGAGGAAGTTCAAAGAAGGGCACCACGTTTTGTACTATCGAGAGATAGAGGAGAGAGTGTCATGTACATATACCGGACATACGAAGGATATCTTTAAATAAAACAGAGGCTTCTCCCACTTGCTGTGGGGTCATCTATCGAAATTTCCAACCCGAAGTTTCTCCTCCAAATGTCTAAAATATTTTGTTAACGCCAACCTACATAAGAAGAAACGGTCATCATAATAAAATAAGGGAAATCGAAGCTCTCAGGGAAAGAAGTAGGTCTTTGTTTTTTCAGCACGCTTTTCGAGAGTGGAGTTATAGAAAATTATTGCGAAGGTGTTCCGATGAACCCTCTGCCAAGCACAAAGTGTGATTTGCAATCTGCGTAGAAGTAGATGTAAATGGTAAATGTAGATGTAGAATTCACCAACTAGGCACGCTCGACAACAGTAAGGAGAGCAGTCAGCAACTAAACGACACTGGTGATGAGACACCAACGTTAGAAGATACAAACAGAGCTACTGGTGTCTCAGCTGCAAATGACAGAAGGTGGAAGCTGCACGATAGACCCAATTCGAGATAGGAATGCGTCGGCGGTGATGCGACGGCGAAGGATCGCGTGGTCAGCGCAGTGGCCGGCCCACGCAACTTTTCTCATTGTCAGATGCCTTTCCTCGCCCGCACGGAGGGGATGAAGCCGTCACAGAAACAGCCTCCCCAAGACTGAAGCCAGCACGCGCCCTGTTGTCGCCTTTAATAGCAGCGCCGCTTCCACAGCACACACTGTGACCCCTCCCCCCACCCCCCCGCCCGACAATCCGTGACCCATTCTCGATAATAAGGGGGGGGGGGGCGGAGGGCCTTCCAGGCTTGGCTCGGAGACAGAGCGGCGCAGTTTGGCAACCCCGGCGGCGGCCGTTCCCGGAACTGCGTGTTTGCGTCTCTGCCAGGACCAGGAGGGAGTGGGGCACTGGGGCGGGGGTGGAGCAGCTGCCAGCCCTCCAGCGCGTTGCTGCCAGCCAGAACGGCGGCGCCAGGGCGGAGCGGCGGCCGCCGTACGTCAAACGCCTCCAGCGGCGTGCCAGCCCCAGGCCTGGAGTCTAGAGATAGGCAAAACTGTTCTTTTCAGAGATTGGATCAGAACTGTTCACTCCCTGAAATGAATTAGCTCTTTTTCATGACTCACCACTCATTTACAATAGAAAATAAATGGAAGGCACATTGCCCTTTAAACTTGGTTTATTCCAGTACTATACCTGTATTTTGATCTTATTTGATCCTATTTTGAAGTAACACAGATAATGAGTAAGAATTTCGTATTGTTTATTGAAATTTCCACGATATGACAAAGTTTTTGATTATTGATTTATTTTGCACTATCGTGGTTTTTTGGGTGATCGGAAAATGTTGTAACTTGAGATTTACATTAACAATATATTTGGCTATAATGTATTAAAATTTCATTAACCTCATACAAATACATCGCAAGCGATATATTTTTAAAGTGCACGTTTCCTTTCGAAGACGCCTAAAATCGCAAAATCCGTACCAGAATAAGAAAAAAAAATATAAATTTGACTGTAAAACGAAAGTGCTGCATATAGCCTTACGCAGAATAAAACAAGGAAAATATTGGTGTATCACATTTTGCGATACGTTTATCGGTTCGCTCGTAATTAAAGTGTAAATTCGAGTGTCCGTAATAAAAATCCTATAGTAAGAGGAGTCATCAGGAACCTAATCTAATCAGTTTAAACAAATAAAAATAAAATAAAAACAATTGATGTCTACATAACATAATAATGTAATATACATAGCGGTATTACTACGAAGAACAATATCCAGTGGGGACGAACTCCGATGCAGAGGCGCTGAGTCGAGCAGGTCAAGCCGCGAGCTATATTACTGCGTGAGCTGAGACGGCAGAGACCAGAGTGACACCTGAGTCGCTTTGCTCGACGCTCTGGCTAGAGTCGAGACGGTGGGGTGAGAGTTGAGCGGGCGAGTTCCGAGGGTGGGGGGGAGTGGTGAACTCACCCGCTCCTTGACAAATCGTCCGTTCCCTTGCGAGCAGGTTTTTGCAAGTGGTTCCTATGTTATCCGCTAGATGGCTCTCTGTCCTGTTGCTTGCATCAACTGCCCAGAGGGCAGGACGTGCGACTGAAACGATCGCCGACAGAGTGCGATGCGAAGTTAAGCTGCGCCAGACACTGAACAGTGCACACGGCAGATGACGTACAGAGACGGCACGGCATATGTGAAACACAAAATCCAATGTGGCACTGCACAATGCAGGCAGCCAAGGTAGAAGCAGGGCAGAGGCCGGCGCTGGCTGTGTTGTGTGGCGTGCACTGTGCTCTGACCAGCAGAGGCGCTGCTGATATGCTCCGTCTCTCTCTCTCTCTCTCTCTCTCTCTCTCTCTCTGCCGTGGGAAACGTTTGGAGCTACCGTTCTTTTTTTCTGAATCACTGATTGTTCACTCCTTTGAAAGATTGAACTCTATGAATTAGTTCAAGAGCGGATCCCCCATCTCTACTGGAGTCCAGCGCGTCTTCCGCTGCAATTAGGCTGACGCGCGAAATTTGGCACGGACTTCAATGCGAGATGGCTTTAATAGGTTGCACAACGAAGCATTGTCTCGAAATCTGGTAGACAATCCGAAGAAATTCTGGTCGTATGTAAAGTACACAAGCGGCAAGACGCAGTCAATACCTTCGCTGCGCAGTGCCGATGGTACTGTTACCGACGACTGTGCCGCTAAAGCGGAGTCATTGAACGCAGTTTTCCGAAATTTTCACCAGGGAAGACGAATGCAATGTTCCAGAATTTGAAACACGAGCAGCTGCTATCATGAGTTTCTTAGAAGTAGATACCTTAGGGGTTGCGAAGCAACTCAAATTGCTTGATACGGGCAAGTCTTCAGGTCCAGATTGTATACCGATTAGGTTCCTCTCAGATTACGCTGATACAATAGCTCCCTACTTAGCAATCATATTCAACCGCTCGCTCACCGATAAATCTGTACCTACAGATTGGAAAATTGCGCAGGTCGCACCAGTGTTTAAGAAGGGTAGTGGAAAGACCACATAGATAATGTTGTGGGGAAGGCGAGCCATAGGTTGCGTTTCATTGGCAGGACACTTACAAGATGCAACAAGTCCACTAAAGAGACAGCTTACACTACACTCGTTCGTCCTCTGTTAGAATACTGCTGCGCGGTGTGGGATCCTTACCAGGTGGGATTGACGGAGGACATCGAAAGGGTGCACAAAAGGGCAGCTCGTTTTGTATTATCGCGTAATAGGGGAGAGTGTGTGACAGATATGATACGCGAGTTGGGATGGAAGTCATTAAAGCAAAGACGTTTTTCGTCGCGGCGAGATCTATTTACGAAGTTTCAGTCACCAACTTTCTCTTCCGAATGCGAAAATATTTTGTTGAGCCCAACCTACATAGGTAGGAATGATCATCAAAATAAAATGAGAGAAATCAAAGCTCGAACAGAAAGGTTTAGGTGTTCGTTTTTCCCGCGCGCTGTTCGGGAGTGGAATGGTAGAGAGATAGTATGATTGTGGTTCGATGAACCCTCTGCCAAGCACTTAAATGTGAATTGCAGAGTAATCATGTACATGTAGATCTCTCCCGTATTTTCCCCAGATCTCCCGTATTATAGCAGATGTTTTTAAAACCTCACGACTCCCTTATTGTTCATCTGTTTCTCCCGTATATTTGCTCCGTTATCACTGTTCTAATAAACAATAATCCCGAGAAGTTCTATTGATAGTTCAATTTACCTGACCAACATATCGCGAAAGGTTTTCGTATAGTAATGGATTTCATTGTCGACATAGCTTTTTCCCTGTTTGTTTAGCTACAGATAGGAGGCAGTTTGGCCAAGGGAGTGCGGGGAGTGGAGAAAGAATTCCACAAACTAGGCAGGGGTAAAATACAGGGAGCGAAAGGCTATTTACAATTTGTACAGAAACCAGATGGCAGTTATAAGAGTCGAGGGACATGAAAGGGAAGCAGTGGTTGGGAAGGGAGTTAGACAGGGTTGTAGCCTCTCCCCGATTTTATTCACTCTGTATATTGAGCAAGCAGTAAAGGAAACAAAATAAAAATTCGGAGTAGGAATTAAAATCTATGGAGAAGAAATAAAAACTTTGAGGTTCGCCGATGACATTGTAATTATGTCAGAGACAGCAAAGGACTTGGAAGAGCAGTTGAACGGAATGGATAGTGTCTTGAAAGATGAACATCAACAAAAGCAAAACGAGGATAATGGAATGTAGTGGAATTAAGTCCGGTGATGCTGAGGGAATTAGATTAGGAAAAGACAGTTAAAGTAGCAAAGGACTTCTGCTATTTGGGGAGCAAAATAACTGATGATGGTCAAACTAGAGAAGATATAAAATGTAGACTGGCAATGGCAGGAAAGCGTTTCTGAAGAAGAGTATTTTGCTGACATCGAGTACAGATTTAAGTGTCAGGAAGTCGTTTCTGAAAGTATTTGTATGGAATGTAGGCACCTACGGAAGTGAAACATGGACGGTAAATAGTTTGGACAAGAAGAGAATAGAAGCTTTCGAAATGTGGTGCTACAGAAGAATGCTGAAGATTAGATGGGTAGATCACAGAACTAATGAGGAAGTATTGAATAGGACTGGGGAGAAGAGAAGTTTGTGGCACAACTTGACTAGAAGAAGGGATCGGTTGGTAGGACATGTTCTGAGGCATCAAGGGATCACCAATTTAGTATTGGAGGGTAGTATGGAGGGTAAAAATCGTAGAGGCAGACCAAGAGATGAATGCACTAAGCAGATTCAGAAGGATGTAGGTTGCAGTAGGTACGGGGAGATGAAGAAGCTTGCACAGGATAGAGTAGCATGGTGAGCTGCATCAAACCAGTCTCAGGACTGAAGACCACAACAACAACAACAACATGCGTCTGGAAGATCGTAAGAGGCGGAATGCTTACTAGTTTCCCAGTCACCCAGGGATGCTCTCTCCTTGTGTTGATCAGCCTCTACAGTACAAATAACGCACGGAAGTAACAGGGACTTGCCAAAGAGATTTATAGAGACGCTCATGTTTAAACGCGCTCATTACATTATTTATTTCCCAATTAATTCGCATAGCACAACACCATTTCGCAGAAGATTCAATTTGTGCAGTCTTCTTTCCATAATCGTAACCACTATACTGTTCAGCTTACACATTCACTCTGATAAGCCAAAACGCTATGATCACTGCACATAGCGACGTTGGATGCCGCCTTAGGGCGTTACGGGAACGTGACCTGGTAAAAAAATGGAGCAGACACGCCCTCTGGGGATCACCCTAGCGAACATATGGGCTGCAGATGGAGAAATCCATTGAGATTAGCGACTTCGACAAAGGACACATTATTATTACGCAGAGCCTTTGAACGAGTATTTCGAAAACGGCGAAGCTGGTCGAATATTCATCGTGCGGAAAGAAGTAAAATGACAGTGAATCTATCACTACGCGTTAAATGGTTGAACGTCCACGAATCTTCACAGAACGTGGGGTTCCGAGGCTCGTCCGCTCGGTAAAATAGGACAGATGGTGATCTGTACCATCTCTCCCGAAGCAGCTCAATGCTGGTGCACGCACAAGTGTTTTGGAACACACCGTTCATCGTACATGGAGACCCACAGCAGGCCGCCCCTACATGTTCACATGTTGACCCAACCACATCGTTAGTTACGACTGAACTGGGCGCGGAACCATCGGAACTCGAACGTTGCCCAACGGATACGTATCGGCTCTTCGGGCGAATCACATTTTTGCTGTGCTAGGTCGCTGGTCGTCTTCACAAATGTCGTCACCGACGGAGGCTCAAAACGTGCAGCACGCCACGGACACAGAGTGATGGGTGCATCAGTATGCTACGGGAGACATTCTCCTATGCTTGCATGTGACCTGTGATAGCACTCGAAGACACGGTCACAGGTGCGAACCACTTCATGCTTGATGTCGTCCGCGATGGCGATGTCATCTTTCAGCAGTATAACTATTCTTGTCTCGGCGCCAGAACCGTACTTCAGTGGTTTGAGAACCATTATAGTCAATTCACGTTGGTGTCTCGGCGACCAGATTCGCCTAATGTATATCCTATGGAACCTATGTGGGTTGCTCTCAGCCGCCATCACCGTGTACGCAAATCAGAGGCCCGTAATTTATGCGGTCTACATGACCTGTGTGTAGATATCTGATGCCACATACCTCCACAAACCCACCAACAAATTGTAGGATCCTGATACCCACAGTCAGTGATGTATTTCGTTCCAAAGACTGACAAGCAACCTGTTAAGCAGGTGGTCATAATCTTTCAGCTCATCAGTGTATCTTCATGTGCATCTAAAGTGAATCAATTTTCATCACGTGTACTTTGTCTCGGTTTGTGGAGTTACCCCAAAATATGACACTGTATAATGCAATATTATAAAAGTGTGTAAGCAAAGAGTGCCCGTTTTTTTGTCACCCATTCTAAGAAAATACTATGTAGTCATGCAGTTAAAATTTATTGCGCCTACGTCTCCCTTAAATCTGAGGTCATCGGTCCCCTAGAACTTAGAACTACTTAAACCTAACTAACCTAAGGACATCACACACAGCCATGCCCGAGGCAGGATTCGAACCTGCGACAGTAGCAGCAGTGCGGTTCCGAAGCGCCTAGAACCGGTCGGCCAGAGCGGCCGGCCCCTTAAATCTCCCTTAAAATTATTGTCAGATGTTGGGCATCTGTCTTAAAATCGTGATCAAATGTTTGTCCCCATAACTACAATTCTCTTTCAGACTGCTGTCAGCTCCTGGAATATTCTAGGCATGATGACTGCAAAACAGGAAAGAAGATGCCCTCGGTGAAGAGGTCGTCAGGCTGCAGTCATGGTGGCACCGACAACGGTCTTCAAACGCCGTCGCAGGAGTCGACCGATTACATCGACCGACATACCCCGTCACAGGGCCTACGACCTCCTTCGTAAATTTTCAGTTGGATGAATGAGGTTAGAATATATCCTGGCGCAGCGGTTATTGTGTACACTTTCCTTAGTTACTGGAATGACCAGAAAATTTTTAGGAATGTATGAGATTAAGACAGAATAGTTGTATTACATGTTCGAGACGATTTGTGAAAAGCAAGATTATAAATACTCCCCACAACTATAAATTCAGCACAAGAAACATACATTATTTAATAAACACAGTCGTGATCCCATTTAAGTTGTTAATTTCTATGTTTTAGATGACCGGTATCGATCTTCTACTGGGTCATCATCAGATCTACATTCCTTGATGACAGCAGGTATACAGGGCTATTACAAATGATTGAAGCGATTTCATAAATTCACTGTAGTTCCATTCATTGACATATGGTCACGAGACACTACAGATACGTAGAAAAACTCATAAAGTTTTGTTCGACTGAAGCCGCACTTCAGGTTTCTGCCGCCAGAGCGCTCGAGAGCACAGTGAGACAAAATGGCGACAGTAGCCGAGAAAGCGTATGTCGTGCTTGAAATGCACTCACATCAGTCAGTCATAACAGTGCAACGACACTTCAGGATGAAGTTCAACAAAGATCCACCAACTGCTAACTCCATTCGGTGATGGTATGCGCAGTTTAAAGCTTCTGGATGCCTCTGTAAGGGGAAATCAACGGGTCGGCCTGCAGTGAGCGAAGAAACGGTTGAACGCGTGCGGGCAAGTTTCACGCATAGTGATGTAAAAGATTCAGTGTTTAAACCTCCTCTACCAAGAAACGTGCCGGAACTGCGAGCTCGCATCAACAATGCTTTCGAACTCATTGATGGGGACATGCTGCGCCGAGTGTGAGAGGAACTTGATTATCGGCTTGATGTCTGCCGAATCACTAAAGGGGCACATATCGAACATTTGTGAATGCCTAAAAATACTTTTTGAGTTTTTGTATGTGTGTGCAAAGCATTGTGAAAATATCTCAAATAATGAAGTTATTGTAGAGCTGTGAAATCGCTTCAATCATTTGTAATAACCTTGTACTTCTGGACCATATCCTGCTGTAACGGTTTTTGAAGCATTTATATCTTGATAGTGCACTGACAGAGATAACATATAAATGGACCATTTATTCTGCAGCAGGTTTTGTACCGTTCTTTTTACAAATCCCAGGAAGTTCGTAGGATGGGAGAGAATTCAGGCTCTTTTACATGTCATGGACGGGATAAAGTCAATAAATTTACTCACTTTCGTTATATTCATTGGATAACATGCAATACAGTTGTACTGTGTGGTAACTCATCTTTAACAAGACAAGTTATTGTTAATAGTATTGACAGACCTTTCAAAAATTTAACTGTTCAAATGTGTGTGAATTCCTAAGGGACCAAACTGCTAAGGTCATCGGTCCCTAACTTAAATTAACCTACGCTAAGAACAACACTCTCGACCATTCCCGAGGGAGGGCTCGAACCTCCGGCGGGAGGGGCCGCACGATGAGTAACATGGCGCCTCTAGCAGCGTGGCCACTCCGCGCGGCCAAAATTTAACTACTCATCTTTCGAAACCTGGTAATATATAACAAATGCCTCTCATTCTCGTGTTGCTTTAAACTTAGTTGCAGTCCACGTGAGGTGGCGCGGTGGTTAGCACACTGGACTCGGATTTGAGAGGTCGCCGATTCAAACCCGTGTCCGGCCATCCTGATTTAGGTTTTCCGTAATTTCCCTAAATCGCTTAATGAGAATGCCAGGATGGTTCCTTGGAAAGGGCTCGGTCGATTTCCTTCGACATCTCCATGTGCTCCGTCTCTAATAACATCGTTGTCGACGGGACGTTAAACATTAATCTCCTACTGATCCTTAACTGCAGATCTCATGGTAGCATTTAGCCGAGACGACGTGCTTTCAATACCAGTGCGGATGGACCCGCTCCACGCCAGCCGCTCCTACTGTAAGATCGAAACAGGTCATCTAAAAAATACACAACTCAAATGCGATCACGACTGTGTGTATTGAACAAGTTAATATAATATTAACAGATCGATGTTTTCGTGGAACAGTGTTGCAAACAAATCTAAGAACAGACGTATGTCAATTATCCCTCAATGACTGTCATACAGCATATGTCTGAAATATAAATACAAATTGTAGAATGCGATGTTTTGTGTACCTAAGGCACTGAAAAGCGGGTACAGGTACGTCACGTTTGCAAACAGAGGGGTGTAGGGAGGCGCTGAACAGAGACACCGTCCAGGACGGCGGGTTTATGGGGGAAACAAAATCGTGAAGTGTTATGTGGCTCAGCCGGCCGCGGTGGTCTAGCGGTTCTAGGCGCTCAGTCCGGAACCGCGCGACTGCTTCGGTCCCAGGTTCGAATCCTGCCTCGGGCATGGATGTGTGTGATGTTCTTAGGCTACTTAGGTTTAAGTAGTTCTAAGTTCTAGGGGACTGATGACCACAGATGTTAAGTCCCATAGTGCTCAGAGCCATTTGAACCATTTTTTGTTATGTGGCTCAAAAAACATGAATTAATAGAGAGAACGAAAATTTTGTATAAATGAAGTCCGACGAAAAGTTGAAAATACAAATAATTTTTGAAATCTACTGTCTTGCAGGAAATTGCCTACGGTATTGCAAAAAAGATGTCTCGTGGGTTGCGTCTTTCAAAACAGGAAACGTTGGTAGTGGTAATGTTGCGAAGTCCTGTGCCTACACAACGTTTGAAATCTACCTGTATGAAAGTCCATGTAGCAGTAAAAAAAATAACATAAAAATGAAGATAGGTGTCAGGTTGTGATGGCTTCAGAGCTCCTACAACAGTATCGCTGAGAAAAACACTTTGTAACAAATAAATAAAGAATAAGTGAAACATACAATGCAATGCATACATGCAATGGTCTTTGATTGCAGACACTGTGGATAAGCGACGTCTAGTCGGAGACGAAGTATGACATCCTTCCCCCCACCAATGTCTTGTTTCGGTCTGCCATTAATATCATTTACATAGCTTTTCTCCTCATGCTTCTCTCAATTAATTTTTCTGCTTCGTCTGCAAATGCTTTTGAGTTTGCCCTTATAGCCCTTTCTTTATCGGTATTAAAGCCATAAATATGATGATATGATGATATGATGATACGGAAGAAAACTTATCGAACCTTAGTTTGGAGCTCAAATACTAAACTGTACTGCGCGAACTGTTTATCAAGTTCCGTTCAATTCACACCATCAGCGTATCAGCAACTTTATTTAGGGTACAACTATTACTTTTTTGCTACAGTAAATGAAAGTGCATAAATCATGGTCGTGGCATATCGAAAAGCGTGCCTTCATGACATTCGTACATAGTCGTTTTCCCTTTATATGTTACAGATGCACTAAATAGGCACCTGCGACTTGTACACTTTTTATCAGCAAATAAATCATCTATACGTGAGGGATTCGATGTCTTATGACCTTCCACTTTGTAAGGCAAAAGTGACGACGAACCGCCGACAATGCGGTACTCAGCTGTACTAGCGCCGCGTGCTCAGAGAACGAGGAAAAGTTACATAGTCTGCGAGTGACGGAGGCTGATTTTGGTTGCATAATTCATGATGGAGTTAGAACTCAAAATGTATTACACTGAAAACGTTTCACTCCTGTCTTACTGACTAGTGTCGCACATCTGTCTCTGGTATTAAAGATGTGTAAGTAACAATGAGCTTAGCTTCTTCTTGTTCTTGTTCTTTTTCTTCTTCTTCTTCTTCTTCTACTGTTCCAAGCTGAGGTTGGTTGGCAGCAGAGCGCCATTCCTCTCTTCTGTCTGCCTTCCTCTTCATTTCCACGTATGTGTTACAGCCAACGTCATTCCCTTGGTCGCCCCCGGCGATTCCTTCCCTCAATAGCTCCTTCTGCTACTGTTCCAATGATTTTGCTGTGTCGTAGGATGTGCCCTACAAGTTTGTCTCTTCTTATTTGGATGTGCGTCCACAGAGCTCTAGTTTCCTGTGTTCTTCTAAGCACCTCTTCATTCCTTACCTTGTCTCTCCAGCTGATCTTCATCATCCTTCTACAGCACCACATCTCTAGGGCCTCTAGCCGTCTTCTCTCTTCTCTTCCAACTGTCGGTTTCACATCCGTATAGGGCCACACTCCAAACGAAAACTTTCATGATACGTTTCCTTATTTTCAGACTTAGGTTCTTGCTGGTGAGTAAGTTCCTCCTCCGATTAAATGCAATTTTGGCCTTTTGTATTCTGCTCGCAATTTCTTCCGGCTTCTACCATCCCTTGTGATTTTGCTTCCCAGGTAAGCAAATTCCTCTATCATCTCCAGCTCCTCTCGTCCAATTCTCATTCTCAGAGAATCATATTCTGCTCCTGTGCTGCATACCATCCATCCCTTTAGTTTTTTTCTTGTTTGCTCTCATTCCATACTAATTGCATAGAATCCTTTTCATTGTTCTGAGGACTTTCTCTAGATCTTCCTTTGTCTCCGTGACTATAGCAGTAGCATCTGCATAACGTAGCATGTCTATCTTCTGCCCATTAATTTCGATCCCCATCTCAGTAGTTTCTCGAACTTGGTCTATAGCTTCCTGGATGTAAGCATTGAATATAAGAGGAGAGAGAGCACATCCTTGCCTTACTCCTTTTCTAATATTTGCTTCTTGTTCATGGTGACAGTTCCTAATCACTGCCACGTCATTCTTATAGAAAATGAGTATCACACGGATGTCTTTGTACTTCATTCCATTTTTTCTCAGCACTCTGGAACATCTCTTGCGAGGTAACGTTATCAAACGCCTTTTCCACGTCTACAAAGGCAATATAAATTGGTTTACTTTTCTGTAATTAATTTTCGATAAGGGGTCTCAGTACCAGAATCGCTTCTCTTGTTCGCAATCCCCTTCTGAAACCAAAATTATCTTCATTCAGCATATCCTCCCCCTTCTCTTGAATTGTCTTCAGAATTGAACAGTTATATGTGACAATAAGAAGTCATGTTTGTCGTATAAATGACATTGCGGAAAAGGTTGACTATGTCTGAATGAGTAAGAAGTATGACCGTCTGGGACGCAACGAAGGGTAGGGGGGAGGGTAGGCTTGAAAATTTCGCACGGGACGGCAAAAACCATGGAGCAGGCCCTAATTGCAAACTACCATACTAACAAAATCATCACTATTTTGGCATTAAAAACACATGTAAGCACTAATAATAATTCACAGACCGCTAATGCCTTCTTCTCACAACACAAAAAAATCCACTGTAGCAGACCACTTGCCACCCCACAGCCGCATCCAGGGACACCTGCGGTCCGAGGACGACAATGCGGTCGGTCGCTACAGTTGGGTTCAAATGGGTTCAAAATGGCTCTGAGCACTATGGGACTCAACATCTTAGGTCATAAGTCCCCTAGAACTTAGAACTACTTAAACCTAACTAACCTAAGGACAGCACACACACCCATGCCCGAGGCAGGATTCGAACCTGCGACCGTAGCAGTCCCGCGGTTCCGGACTGCAGCGCCAGAACCGCTAGACCACCGCGGCCGGCTGGTACAGTTGGGCCTTACGGCCTGTTTCGGGCAGAGTTTAGTTTTATTATAACAACTTTAAGCAACAAAATTAACACACGCCACCTTTATCATCTGACACATAATTTTTTAATGTTCCAAACAAGGCCTAAAACAGTGTTTCATAAGAAACGTGCTCTCAGAGCGAGCTGTGAGCATCAGGGTGCGAGCACGCTACCCCCATTACTGACAGGGGGCAGCCGGGGGAGGAAACAGCTGCTGTCGCCCCTCACTCAGTTTAAATCCGCCACCAACTGCATAGAAATCACTATAAAACATCATTGTTGCAAATAAAGCTGAGCCGTGTGCAGCTCGCGTTCATGCCGTTTGTTCTTTGGCATTTTGTCAGATCGATTGCCATCTTGTTTGTTCCTTACTTACTGGCGTAACGAAGTTGCTGGCTTGCCTCCTTGAGTGGCAGCAGCAGCGCTTATCGATATTGATTCTGTCGTACTATCTTTGGTGTGACTGCTAGTACTTCTGGGTGGTGGTGGTGGTGTGTGTGGTGGTCAGTCGGTTGGGATGGAACTGCAATGGAGTCTCGGTGGTGCGCGGCCAGGCTGGGACTGCTGGTGGCGTGCGCGCGCTGTTGGATCGTGAGGCGCTAGCTGTGAGAGGGAAAAAGTTCGTTGCCCACCGAACCTGCACGCTGAAGTTGAGTGATCAGTTAACCTATTATGAAACCTCAACTATTGTGACATCTCTTTGTTCACTAGCTGGTTGTTACCCCATTGGCCATTCCGGCTAGCAGCAACGTATTATGTGTTGGAATCGGTGAAATCTTGCAGCCGTCTTCCTATATTGTGATTAATTATTAATTGACTGTTACTTATCAGTGAAGGGCACCAGCGGTATTTTATGCCCTGTGGCCGTTAACGTTCCAGTTACCTGCCCTGGCTGTTAGCATAGTTTTTCAGCAGTGTGCCTTTTCCTCGTCGTGTTGTTGCTGTCCAGCACAACATGTAGTTCGACAGCCTTTTAAGTTGTTTGGTTCGTATTTTGCTTAGAGTGGTTATTGTTCCCTTGGCCGTTTTTAGACGCCAATTTATGAAGATATAATGCTGCTTATATCCTCATCCTTGGCCTATATTTTCCATCGTTGTGCCATTGGTCGGACGGAAGGGAATTGGTTAAACTGTCGGTCGGTCCTTGTGTCGTCCTTAGTTTGGTTTGCCATCCGATTATTGAACTTCAACTCTTGGCTTCCTGTCTCACCTCGTCTTACGTTTGAGCTTCCTTCTCAGGCCGACCCTAGGAACACTTCAGAGCGCCACTTGTTCTGTTTGTTTTAGATTGTGATTTTCATTTTAGTTTGAAGTATTGTGTGAGGCCTTTGCCTGTGTATTAATTCAGTTTTTTTTTAAGTTTTACGTAAAGGCGTTCAGCCATGTTAAAATTTTGAAGATTGATTCTATTTACAAAAACTTTTTTCTTAAAATTTGTTCTATCTGAAATTGTTTGTAGTCCAGGCCATAAGCTGTTAGTTGTTCGATGTGTTATGTGTGGCCTTCAGCCAAGGATTTAACTGAACCCCTTTTCATAAGGCCTTCAGCCGTGTGTATTCATTAAAGAAAAATTTTTTATAAGAAGGAAGGGATTTATTTTAAATTGTTTGTCTGACTTGTTTTTCAAGCCTTCAGCCATTGTTTCAAATTTGTTCGTAGCCTTCAGCCATGCAATAAGTTAATATTTCTTTAATTAGGCTTTTGGCCGTTCTGTTGTAAGTTTAAAAAGAAATTTCTTGGTTAGAAAAATTGTTTATTAATGTGTTTTAATTATAGTTGTCCTTCAGACGTGTAGTGTAGGCATTCAGCCACTAATTGTTTTCAATTGCATGTTTTTTTAATGAATTTTTTAAATGCTTTTGATTTCTATGCCAGGCCTTCAGCCGTATTTGTTTTTGGAGTGGTTTTGGGCCTTCAGCCCAGAAAGCATCTCAAGTTTTCCTTAACTAGGCCTTCAGCCGTATTCTTTTCTAAAAGAATGGGTAAATAAGTGGTTGTTAGAAAAATAAAGTTGTGTGTTTGATTGTCCAACTCACAGTAATTGTTTATGGCCCCATCGACAATCGTAACCTTATCCTGTGCACTCTGAGTACCTACCAACCAGGTTTCAAAACGAATAAACAAAAATGCACACACGCCACATTATCTTATAAACATATACTTCTACATTTTTCTTAATTTACTTTGCGAGCAATTAATTACACAACAATGAAGTCATTGACAAGTGAGATTCTCGGCTCTCTGGCACTTTTTCTCTTAACAGTGGCTTCTTTCAGAGTAATTGTTCTTTCACATGTGTGAAGTTTAGATCTCGATCAGATAGCGAGTTTTTCAGACTCGTATTCTTCCTTTTCATTGCTCACAACATTGATTATTATTCTAGCAGCCTGCTTGTGAAAATGAGGAAATCTGTCCTGAGGAACATTTCTATGGAATTTGTGATGTAACAAAATAAAAGCGATGTTGTTATTCAATTGAAAAGTTGGAGTTTGAGATTTCGCTTACTGTTTTATCAGTCACAATTGGCGTAAGAATCATGGATTGACCATTGTCATAAAATATTGCATTATGAAATGTGAACAGTTTTTACTTGCAGTTTCGCGTGGCTTGAGGCAGTCACAACTAGCGTGCTATTGATTGAGAAATTGCGTTATCGTCTAATTACTTCATGATCGTAGATACGATCATACCCGGTCGTGAAGTTATTGTTATGAGAAAACAATTTGCTAAGGGACCAGAAAGTTCTTAAGGGTGCAACAAGAACTATAACATCACACAAAAAGGAAATTCAATATAAAAGCTGATGCAAGAAGACGATAAAACAGTTTTCTTTTTGTCAATGTAACACGCACATTGGACTGCTGATCTTGGTGTCTGTAATATTAGCAAAATGCATAATTAAAATGAAAATAATACTGAGGAGATAATAGGAATGAGCGCTAAATGATTCAGTATTCCCAGAACAAATATTTATTATAACTAAAACATATATCGTACCTTAAGCTTAGTACTACAATGACGGTAGATTTTTATGTCCGTATCATGTCCATTGAGCGCTCTTTTATATAGCCATTGTCTTCTTTGAGTCGCTCGTGCGTCGTCACGGTAAGTTATAACAGTTCTTCTTTCCACACTCCACTCAAACTTAGACATAACACGTTTATATACATTTAGTAAAAATTAGATCAGACTGCCACAAATCTGCGTCCGTCTTACTTGAGAAAAACAGTACAAGTCTTTTTAGCGCTCAAGGCTTCATTTGTTCTCCAGCGAACAATATAGTGAAGGATCGCATATCTATCCGTATTTTTCTGTTTACGACGAATTACATTATTTAGGAAATTCCTCCGTCGCTACGCGACGCCTTATTATACATTAATCATTCTTTATAAACAAGTATTTGCCTTCTGACTGGAAGTATTAACTATTTGCTGTTTTAATGAAGCCAAAAATAGCGAATATCACAAATTCCCGGTTGTAGTTCAAGACGAATCTGTTCATTATACCAGCCGGCCGGAGTAGCCGAACGGTTAAAGGCGCTACAGTCTGAAACCGCACGACCGCTACGGTCGCAGGTTCGAATCCTGCCTCGGGCATGGATGTGTGATGTCCTTAGGTTAGTTAGGTTTAAGTAGTTCTAAGTTCTAGGGGACTTATGACCACAGCAGTTGAGTCCCATAGTGCTCAGAGCCATTTGTTCAATATACCCTCAGTATGAAGAGGAGAAGAGATCGAAATCATTTTGCAATGCTGTCGTGTCTTGAAAACTTTGCTCAAATCGTTCCTTAAGGGATCCTAAAATACGTGAAAAAAATCGAAAGTCCTCGTTAACAACAGCATCTTGCACGGACGATAATTTAGAAAATGAGCTGGATTTCCCTTTACCAGCTGCCATTTTGCGTGCCTCTCGTTTTGTGTAAAAAGATAAGGTTCCTCGCATAGGGGATGGAGGTGCGAAGATGAGTGTTGTGCAATGCCGACTCGCCGATTAGGCGGCACAGCTGTGAGAGCCGCCCCTCCCATACTGCACGGTTGCCAGCCGGCGCTTCTCCCGTGTTGCCGGGATCCCGCGGCGCGCGCGCGCATTTCCCTCACTCCCCACCTCTCCTCAGCTGCTCTGCTGAACAGGCGCGCGTGCTCTCGCTTAAAATCTACGCGTTGTTAAGCTCCGGCCTAAAATATTCTGATACCGTTTTTGCTTCGTTGCACGTCACATGCTGCATTAAGTACGGACATTACATTGGAATGTCTTTGACAGCGTCACAACACCAACGATGCACTACATTATAACGTTCACTTAATCATTATTAGATGTTTAAGTTGTTTGAAACGTGTCATTCCCAATAAAGCAGCGATTTCATACCATAGATCCTGAGATGCAGCCCTGTTATGATATTTCACATCCTTGGAATGTAACAAAATCTTTCTTTCTCGTTGTTGTTGTTGTGGTCTTCAGTCCAGAGACTGGTTTGATGCAGCTCTCCATGCTACTCTATCCTATGCAAGCTTCTTCATCTCCCAGTACCTACTGCAACCTACATCCTTCTGAATCTGTCTAGTCTATTCATCTCTTGGTCTCCCTCCACGCTTCCCTCCAATACTAAATACGTGATCCCTTGATGTCTCAGAATATGCCCTACCAACCGATCCCTTCTTCTAGTCAAGTTGTGCCATTCAATATCTCTTATGTTATCCAAGGATATCTATTAGCCCTCGTCTTTTTACCTAATTGATCCTCTGCTGCCTTCACTATTTCATCTCTCAAAGCTACCCATTCTTCTTCTACTGTATTTATTTTCCCCATTCTTGTCAGTGGTTCCCTAATACTTTCCCTGAAGCTCTCTACAATCTCTGGTTCTTTCAGTTTATCCAGGCCCCATCTCCTCAAATTCCCACCTTTTTGCAGTTTCTTTAGTTTTAATATACAGCCCATAACCAATAGATTGTGATAAGAGTCCACATCTGCCCCTGGAAATGTCTTACAATTTAAAACCTGGTTCCTGAATCTCTGTCTAACCATTATATAATCTATCTGAGACCTTCCAGTATCTCCAGGATTCTTCCATGTATACAACCTTCTTTTATGATTCTTGAACCAAGTCTTAGCTATGATTAAGTTATCCTCTGTACAAAATTCTACCAGGTGGCTTCTTCTTTCATTCCTTAATCCCATTCCATATTAACCTACTACCTTTCCTTCTCTTCCTTTTCCTACTATCGAGTTCCAGTCACCCATGACAATTAAATTTTCGTCTCCCTTCACTATCTGAATAATTTCTTTTATCTCATCATACATTTCATCAATCTCTTCTTCATCTGCGGAGCTAGTTGGCATATAAACTTGTACTACTGTAGTAGGCATGGGCTTCGTGTCTATCTTGGCCACAATAAGGCGTTCACTATGCTGTTTGTAGTAGCTTATCCGCATTCCTCTTTTCCTATTCATTATTAAACCTACTCCTGCATTACCCCTATTTGATTTTGTATTTATAGCCCTGTATTCACCTGACCAAAAGTCTTGTTCCTCCTGCCACCGAACTTCACTAATTACCACTATATCTAACCTATCCATTTACCTTTTTAAATTTTCTAACGTACCCGCCCGATTAAGGGATCTGATATTCCAAGCTCCGATTCGTAGAACCCCAGTTGTCTTTCTCCTGATAACGACGTCCTCCTGAGTAGCCCCGCCCGGAGATCCGAATGGGGGACTATTTCACCTCCGGAATATTTTACGCAAAGGGACACCATCATCATTTAACCATATAGTAATGCTGTTCGCAGTACTAGCACAGCAAGGCCGTTTTGGTTTGTGTTACAAGGCCAGATTAGTCAATCATCCAGACTGTTGCCCCTGCAACTACTGAAAAGGCTGCTGCCCCACTTCAAGAACCACACGTTTGTCTGGCCTCTCAACAGATACCCCTCCGTTGTATCGCTGTATCGCTGAGGCACGCAAGCCCCCCATCAACGGCATGGTCCGTGGTTCATGGGGGGATTCTTTCTCGTACTAAACTCAAAAATTTCTCAGAGTTAATGTTTGGCGTGTGGAACGTCGCTCAGTGTCACCAAAGAAAACAAGCTAACTTGAATTCCACCGACCGTCGCCCGAGGTCTGTACGTTCGGACGTTAAGAACTGAGACCAAGCACGTACCGGCGTGCTGACTTGAAAGTACGGCAGTCTTCGGTCGATGTCGTTCGGTGGCGGAATGCCGCGACGCCGGTGCCGCTGTCAGCCCAGCCCAGAGATAGGGCTCAAATTCGGATTGCGGAAGGATGGCAACAAGGAAATTGTCCGTGCCCTTTATAATCATAAGTTACGCTACAGAATGCCTCTTACACATTGCCACCATCGCCCAGCGATAATGAAGCAGTTGCATATGCCAATCGAATTTGTGTGTGTGCGTGTTTTTATACTTATAGTACGTTACGTTCAGAACCCAAATATAAATCATCAAAAGCTCTACGACGCAACTCTAAAAAATTATGGAGAATATCGTTATCCGACCTTAATGTACTAAAGCAAGGTCAATATTTCTCGACAGCTCAACGTGGGTAGAATGCTCGCCTAGCATGCATGTGGCACAGGTTCGATTTCCAGCCCTGCAAAAAAACGATGAAAAGAATTTATTTCTTTTTAAAATTCAGAATATTTTTCATAAAAGATGAGTAATTAAAAATGTATTATTTGCAGTGAAAAATGGATTTTGGTGCACAGTATGTAATCGTAAATAAGAAGACGTGCATTTTTCATAAAAATACCAATTAGATATATCTCACCCCGTGGCGCAGTGGTTAGCACACTGGAATCCCATTCTGGAGGTCGATGGTTCAAACTGGCCATCCAGATTTAAATTTTCCGTGATTTCCGTAAATCACTGCAGGCAAATGCCGGGGTGGTTCCTGCGAAAGGGCAGGGCCGATTTCCTTCCCCACCCTTGACATTATCCGAGCTAGTTCTCTGTCTCTAATAACTTCGATGTCGGTGGGATGTTAAAGTAAATCTTCCTTTTTCTTACATCTACCTCCCCGCCCCAGCCCCCCTCCCCTCCAGCCCCTCATGTATCATAGACCTTGCCATTAGTGAGGAGTCTTGCCTGCCTGAGCGATATAGATGGCCATATCGTAGGGGCATTTGTCGCTTTGCTTCTTTCTGTCATATATTTCATAAATTCTTGTAAGTTCATATTATTTAGCTCAGTTGCCCTACTTAACCATTTTTTCAAATGGTTCTGAGCGCTATGGGACTTAACTGCTGAGGTCATCAGTCCCCTAGAACTTAGAACTACTTAAACCTAACTAACCTAAGGACATCACACACATCCATGCCCGAGGCAGGTTTCGAACCTGCACCGTAGCGGTCGTGCGGTTCCAGACTGTAGCGCCTAGAACCGCTCGGCCACGCCGGCCGGCCGGCCGGCGATGAATTTCAACTGATGGACAGTACTGTTGTGACATCGTTTCATACATATGTAAAGTTTATTTGTTAGACAAAGAAAAGGCAGATTAGTTCTACAGAATTCAGTAGAAATTAAATTTTAAGTGCATGTAGCTACATACAAATTGGAAAAAGGTCATTCATCAGTGTGAACAAGAAAACAGACGCTACCACAAAAAAGTCACAAAACGTTTAATGTGGTACCGTATGCTAAAAGATAGTGACACAGTGTAGAGTAGCAATGAGTATCGAGCCAAATGTGCACAAATGGAGCAAGAACATACACTTCTCGAATTACAGTAAAATTTGCATAACTGTTAGATGTTGTGTTGTTCCAATAAACAAATGGCACTGCATGTTTAGTAAAAGGTTGAATAATTTGTGTGAGATAATCATAAACTCCTCATCAAGGAAATAACTGTGTTGTCTCAGGTCACATTACCTTCATTCACCATTGTCATCTAGCCACATCTTTTCAGAAATTTACCTTCTACACTTATAGACACGAAATACATCCAAGTGGCATAAAAACTGACTTTAACAAGGAACAGGGTCCCTAAGCCCCAGCCATTCCTGACTTACTCTTTCCCTACGTCAATTGTCATAATCAGTGCCTTATTCTATTGCAGTATGCATCAGAACTCTCATAATTATCATCATCTTGTGTACCTAACCAAGATAAACCTCATTATTCTAATATAACATTAATCATATTCGTTGTCTTTGTCTCAATATACACTTCAAACAACAGTTCTCTGCTTTGTTTTCCTCCACTTATTTCCACACGAAAAACACCTCATTAATAGCTGAGATTATTTCACTTCAGTAAACACAACTCCACTACCTCACAACAGCTCCTGAAAAAATTCTTACATCAAAATAAGTATTACTCTCCTTTTTACTTTATATGCCTCTGTATTTCCATCACTGTGGACAACCAAAAAATATTTCTCAATTGAGGGACAGATTGCTCACACAACTGGTTTAAAAAATACTGTCGACGTTCACTTTATTAGAAATTATTTGTTCGTATTCGGATTCTAGATGAAATTTCGAAGTCTGTTGCACTTTGTTTGGCGTACATGTCGTGGCAGCAAATCGCTCGATTTGTTGCGCTACAGCAGTCGTCCGATTCTTGTCAAGAGTTGCCTGCTGTCAGTGGGAGTCGCTCTGTCATGCGGTGCCATAGCATTTGAAGTGTTGGCAGAAGAGCCAACACCGTGTTACTAGAGGAGGCCGAAATGCACGCTTTTAAGCTCACGCAGATTGGTGTGAGGTCTGGAACAAGGTAAAGTAATTATCCTATAAAGAAAAGAACGTAGTTCTTGGAATACTTAACTTTAATCCATAAGTGGTGTACATCGATCTGACGGTACATGCTTCAAGATAAATATCAAATACTATGGCGCCTTGCTAGGTCGTAGCAAATGACGTAGCTGAAGGCTATGCTAATTATCGTCTCGGCAAATGAGAGCGTAGTTGTCAGTGTAGCATCGCTAGCAAAGTCTTCTGTACAACTGGGGCGAGTGCTAGTAAGTCTCTCTAGACCTGCCGTGTGGTGGCGCTCGGTCTGCTATCACTGACAGTGGCGACACGCGGGTCCGACGTATACTAGCGGACCGCGGCCGATTTAAAGGCTACCACCTAGCAAGTGTGGTGTCTGGCAGTGACACCAACAGCATTGTTTATCGCTAACTGTTGCTGTGTGCTGTAATGCAAGAAATATTTTAGTAACAGGTAACATGTAGATCTATCATTGGGTACAACTTCAGTAAATAGAATTAATCTATAGCCTATATGGTTTCCGCAACATTATCATGCACAAATCCTGTGCGGTACTTTATATACTAGAGAGACTTTGTGGCTAAGATAAGGGATGAGAGTTATCCAGAATTTACTGACCAACCTGTAGCTTTTTGGTGTTTACCTGTCGTTGCTGATATTCCCTCCTTTCTGCAGTCTTCTTGATGTTGTTAGTACTATATGTACTACTTCCTTATGGTGTAAGTTTTGCGAAGCTGAAAATGGTATTAACACACAAAGTTTCGGCAGTGGCGTATTTTCTGTGATCCACAGTATTGTTTGCTGCCGGAGTCGCAAGTCATTGTTGTGTATTGCTTCCCCCGCGTAGATTATCTTGTGGATTTGGTGATCTGACTTCAATTATTTGTATCTTTTGCACTGGGCTTGCCTTTCCAGAATTTTGCCGCTGTGAATTATGATGTTGATTACCATGACTGCGTTGGTTGCTATCTGCATAACTATTGTTGTGCCATGTATTGGCGGATTCGATCTACTGCAATTGTGCCCACTGGAATTTGCGAGATTCTCATCAGAGGTAGAGTATTTTCTCTAATTATTTTGATAGTTATGACAACGCCTGTTCTCATTACCGTAATTCCTGTGATGTCTGTTATTATTACGCTTATAGTCAAAGCCCTGGAAATTAGTTCTGTCACAGTGCGAGAATTGTTCGACGTAAGGACGATTTTTCACACGGCACAAACGCGTCTTGTGTGTCATAGTTTCTGTTGTGATTGTTGTTGTGTTCTTTCGTTAAATCGTTGTCGCTGTCCAATTTCAGTTCCTGAGGTGATGTTTGAAATGCTGCTTAATCATCTTTACAAAATGGTTCAAATGGCTCTGAGCACTATGGGACTTAACATCTGTGGTCATCAGTCCCCTAGAACTTAGAACTACTTAAACCTAACTAACCTAAGGACATCACACACATCCATGCCCGAGGCAGGATTCGAACCTGCGACCGTAGCAGTCGCGCGGTTCCGGACTGAGCGCCTAGAACCGCTAGACCACCGCGGCCGGCAATCATCTTTACATCTGCTGACTAAAATTACGTATCTCAAATGTGTAGGTAACTTTGTTAAAAAAATACGAATTAGTTCTGACGGCCTGTATGTGTTTGATAAGTACTGATTTCTGCCTACCATGTCTTCAAAGTATTTTGATGGGCTAGAGAAGTCAGGCTGTTCAAAGTTTCGTAACATTATAATGCTATGTCCTACCCGATCTTGTGCGACCTGCGACCAGTAGGCTGACAAAAATGATCGGTAGAAATCATTCACAACTGAGAGCATTCTCCCTGCGGGTTCATTTTCCAACACAGAGGAATTCTAATTTGTGTTCAAGTGGCCAATTTGGCAGTAAAGAATGTAGGAACCGATCAATCCAATCTTGGCGATGAATTTTGTTCCTGTAATTCCTGAAAACTTTGAATTTACGTACTGTCAAAACGTGTTTGTAATCGAAGGTACCATTTCTGTGTGAACGAGATTGTTCTCTGTTGCACCACGTCGCCGATTCGTTGTCATATCTGGATGTGTGACACTGTTCTCGTGAAAAGTCACCTAAACGCCATAGATTAGTACGGTCACCAAAGTTTTCTGAATATGAATGTGAACGATCAAATTCGTCCATTTCGTCTTCGCGGTTAAGCTGTGTTTCAATACGCTCAACTTTTTCATTGATAGTATTCCTATAACGCTTATTTTCCTGATTAATTTTCTCCTGATTGTCTTTAAAATTTAATGATGACTACTGCGTCTGAAAACTGTACTGGCATTGTGTCATTTGAATCTCTAACTGCACTTGTTGACAAATTTGCCATTTTCGATGTCAGGTCTCCTACCTTCCAAACTTTACAGAAGCTCTCCTGCGAGCTTCTGTAAAGTTTGGAAGGTAGGAGACGAGATACTAGCAGAAGTAAAGCTGTGAGTACTGGGCGTGCGTCGTGCTTCGGTAGCTCAGATGGTAGAGCACTTGCCCGTGAAAGGCAAAGGTCCCGAGTTCGAGTCTCGCTCGGGCACACAGTTTTAATCTGCCAGGAAGTTTCATATCAGCGCACACTCCGCTGCAGAGTGAAAATCTCATTCTGGAAACTTTCGTGTTATGTTTCAAGATCGCATAATCCAGCTGCAAAACTGCTAATTGTTGGTTGAAGGTCATTTTTAATATCTTCCCTTATCTCAACTAATAAATTTTGTATTTTCGGTTTCATTTCTTCTTGTGATTCTCTATTCTCTTCCTGTGGTTTTCTGTTGTCTTCTTGAGATTTGTCTATTTTTTTACTCATTTCATCTTGTGTTTCTTTAAGCATCTGACAAACTGATTCGAGAAAAGTTGTCGCATTCGCGCAATGTGGTTCTTCGTAATTGTTTACTGAAGGTGATGTATGCTGTGTTCGTTCAAAAGACATTGACACAAAACCTGATTCTGACGTGTTTGTTACCAGTTGTAATATTACCAAAACTATGTACCCACGAACTGTTATCGTACTTAAACTCGTATGCTTACCTTTGACTAAACAGAAATTAATCTGAAACTTCCTGTCAGATGCAGACTGTATGCCGGGCCAAAACTCACCTCTTGCGGTCAAGTACTTTACCAGCTGACCTACCCAAGTACGACTCACGACCCGTCCTCCTAGTTTTAATTCCGCCAGTACCTCGTCTCCGACCTCCTAAACTTCACACAAGCTCTCCTGCGGAACTTGAAGAACCAGCACTCCTGGAAGAAAGGATATTGCGGACACATGGCTTAGCCACAGCCTGGTGGTGTTTCCAGAATGAAATTTTCTCGCTACAGTGGAGCGTGCGCTGAAATAAAACTTGTTGCTAGATTAAAAGTGTGTTCTGGACCGCGCCTCGAAATCTGGATCTTTGACTTTCGTTGGCAGGGTGAAAATTCCGTTCTAGAACTAATTTGAATTGAACTGTAACTGGTCTGAACACACCTTGTCTTTATATTGAATGCGCAACTGAAGTAAAACAATTATCTGGCCCTAATGAAAATTTCCATTTTCCTCGCGACTTGACAACCTTGTTGCAGATTTCTAGACAGCACAACAGCAAACAGCAAGCAGGCAGCGGCTAAGCTAAATTTCTATTTCTAAATAAAATTTCCAAATAATATTCAGCTGTTGCATACCATATTGTGCAATGTGGTAATGTATAACGATAAACCTTTAAAAAGTGGGATGGAGACACTAACAGTTCCTTTGAAATGATATTCGAAGATATAGATTTTAGAATGAAGTATGTATTCAAAAAGACAAAGTAAAACTTCGCGGGAACTTCGCACATAACATGGATCTGATCAGTATTCTACTTAACAAAGTGAACAATGATTTCAAAAGCGTACAATGTTAGCAGAGAATTTCTGTAGAAACCAAACAACATCTGTTGATATCTTAATGCATGCCGCAGGAAAGTTGGGTAGTCTCTGTCTCTCTCAGCTCTGAGCAGGTAACTAACTTACAGAAATTATTCTATAAAATTATCTGCTCAGTGCTGCAGTCTTACCTCAAACTTCTTCTCTTCAGAAGTATTAACATTATTTGAAATTTATATTCTCTTCGCTTTACAATTTCTTATTCATCCTTGCTGTCCGTTACAGTTAATCGTCACTCACCTGACAGTTACAATCATAAGTCAACACAGCACTGCTGTTTGGTCCGCTCTCCCAAATCAAACAACCAACAAGCAGCACTACTGAATGCGTCCATCACGTACCACACTTCAGACTGTGCCACGACAACACCAAAGATTGTTTAACAGTAACGTAACTTGCTCTGTCTCTGATGAACACATCGATAACTTACAAAAATAAAAATGGCATGCCCACCTTACAATATGAAGACTGAAATTATTGCAACACGTTACTACAACGAGACTGTTGCTATAAACGTACTTCATACAAGAGGACTTGTAGTGCGAAGTTTAAATTTGTATATCAGCTACTTTTAAGTATTCCGCTATCACTCTGCAGTTATTTACATAGAATGGGTAGAGTAAGTAGGTAACACTTCCAAGTAGGGGAAAAACCCTTGTAACCGGTTTCCTGTACGGCAGTTTCTGCGCTCCCTTGTACTTAGTGCATGAGAGTGTATGTATGACTCAGATCTGCGACATCAGTTTGATCCCCATTCAAATGTCCAGAAACAGTTTAAGCTGCTTGTCGGATGTGACGCATGTACATCCACACCGTGTGTTGAGCGCGAGAAAAATAGGTACTTTAAGGGGAGTCGGATTGTTCTATCTTCGCCACGTTAAATTATATGACTTTAGAGACATTTTTCTTCCTAACCAATTGACATATTATCATGATTTTTTTGTTGTGTTCCTTATATCTTTATCTCCATTTTAAACTGATAAGTCTTAAAAGTAATAAAAACTTATATTTAAAAAAATATTTTTTTAAAGTAGCCATAAAAACTGCAATTTTTTTACTTTAATTAAATTTATACCATAGTTCTTTAAAAGATACTCACATTTCCTCAGTTTAAATCAACAACTAACAAATAAGGAACAATTTTAAAAAATCATGTTGATAGCATTAATAATAGCCCAGAAAAATGTTCCTAACCGTTGAAAAACACAGTTGTCGGGGAATCGCAAATAAAGATAAGACTATTAAACAATGGTTTTATTCTTACTTTAGTACATTCCAGCTTCATATGAGGGTCTATCTGGATCTTTCTTCTTGCTTGCTGTGTGGCCTGGCGACACTTTTTCTCAGTTTCTGTGACAGCTTTGTCCGCTTTTTTAATCCGAAGTTCGTCGTCCGTTTTCAAAAACTTGACTGGAGATATGCCTAGATGACTCAAAATTTTACACTTTGCTAAATTTCCTTCATTGAAACTTGTAATAGCTTCGTGCACCCCAAATGAAACGTAGTCATCAAAATAAAAGCTGCTTTTGGTAGCCGCGAACATACAACATTGTTGAACGACTCTGACGGATTTTGCGTTCCTCCATGTAGGCACTTACGCAAGAGGTCAGGACGTTACAAGTCTCTAAATATGGGTTTTATTTGTTCCATGACAGCGAAAGGAAGATGAGTGTGGTCATTGTGGTCATAAAGCTCATTTTTCTCTTGGGCTTTTCGGAATTTGCACCACCTTGTCTCACCTTTGGGGCATAGTCGTGTCCAGATGTCTTCGTTGGTAGCCGTCAAATGAAAAAATTCTGCCCAGACCGCTGCCTTCATGTCCTTTAGAGTTTTTCTGGCATTGCTTCTTATAACTAGGCCATAATACAGTTGTATTTGATTTATAGCCTCATCAGTAAGGCGGCCACGACCCCCGATGGTTTTGCTGTCGGAAAGTTTTGTTTTCCCAAGTTTCTGTTTCAATTTCCTTAGGCGACTACCCATATACTTCAGCACTTGACCGCAACATTCCAATTTCTCAATTGAGACGTCGGGACCATATGGTTTGGCGTCAGAAACCTTAGGGTAAGAAGCACTCTCGCCGTCTCCTAAATAATACTTGTACCGCACTCCGTATTTCGGCAGCGATTCTTGGAACATTTCCACAACTCCTTTTACCCCCATTCCTCCACTTACTCCAGAGTAGTTAGCTAGGCAATCAGCATCATGATTGTTGGTCATTCTATTTTCGCATCTGCAATACTTGGATAAAATTTTAACGTCAATCACCTTGTTTGTGTTTTCTGCTGTTGCAGTTACAATTCTATTGGGTGAAGTGTGGCCCCTACGTTGCCACGATCCATCAAATATTGTTGTAAAGTCTCTATTACCATCATTTTCACCGGCACTTTCTTCAACAGCAGCCTTTTTACTCTCTTCACAGACCTCTTTTGCAGTATCTCGAAGCATCTTACTGTAATATTTGAAAGCTGGAGGATTCGGCAAGTTCATTACACAGCAGTAAGTTTACGCCGCTTCTTCACCTTTTCCAATACATCGGAATGCGTAGGCTAATCGAACATTCACTTCTGATTGTTTAGAGTCTGGTAAGCATGGAGAATTAGTAGTGGACACTTCAAAAGAACAGTTACTGCACTTTATTACTATCGGTACTTGTAAGCCTAGCCTGTTTCTAGAAGAGACGGTAAAGGATCCTTTACATATTACTCACACATCAATTTGGCTAACTAGGCTACCTAAATTGCTGATATTAACAATATCATAGCAGCCTTCTTCTTTTCCATATATCTCATATTTAGCCAAGTTACGTGTAAGCTTCTTAGATGAAGAGCTTGTTTTAGAAGCACAAGCAGTTTCAGTACTAGTTCTAGGCCTAGGCTCACCTTCACGAAGAACTTCCACTTGAGATTCACCACGATGCGAAAACTGTTTTTGGTTACATCTCCCCCCACTGAACTCACGTTTTTTTTCTTGTTTTGTATTTGCGGCATTTTTACATAATATAAACTTATTTGCTGAGATCTAAGCACTGAAATACGAATATCGTAAACAAACTTCACTTTCAGTCACCACAAACAAAGAACTGACAACAACAAAGTAAACTGGCAGCTATTTTCATCATTGTTGCCAACAGTATTTCATCAGTGTTACCAACTAAGCTTTCGAACAGCTGTAGTCACTAGCGAGTAAAAAGAAGGTTGAATTCGTGAAAAGTGTGCGTTGCAGGGTTTTACTAAAACGCTTGTAAAACAGAAACCACTCAACATAAATTAATAAATTTGGTATCAGTTTAAATACAAATATATGCGTAACAAAAAAGTGCAAAAAATAAAAATCAAAAATTTTGAAACAAACAACCATCCGACTCCCCTTAATGCCCCTGTACAAGCTATTATTTGTCTAACTATAGCACCTTTCTAAACTCGTTCGTTAACACTGGTTCTCGAAAGTTTCTAAATATTGTTTCATGAGACAGTTGAGGTCTGTATCTTCAAAGCTCTCTCAGTTAATGTTTTACATCATCTCCTTGAAAGTCCCTCGTGGATCTGGCAAAAGTATGATAGTTTCAGCTGTCCTCCTTCGTACGAAGGGCATTCAATAAGTAATGTAACAGAATTTTTTATGAGAACAGTCTGGTTTCATTAAGGATTCCACTCTCTTGAGGCACAAGGTCCTATTTTTCAGCACACATCGTTCGTTGCGCCGGCCTTACGCCACGTCACTGGGAAGGTTTGGCAGCAATCTACTGGTGGACGTCGGAGCCAACGCCGTGCTGCATCGGCCTACTACTGCTTCCAGCCGAGTGCATCCTTCATCGGGCCAAATAGGTGGAAGTCGGAAGGTGCGAGGTTCGGGATATAGGGTGGATGAGGCAGAACAGTCCAGTGAAGTTTTGTGAGCTCCTCTCGGGTTCGCAAACTTGTGTGAGGCCTGGCGCGGTCACAGAGCAGAAATTCCTATGCATTTTTGTGAGGACGAACACGCTCAACTCGTTTCTTCACTTTTATGAGAGTGCACAGTACATTTGAGAGTTGATCTTTGCGGTATGAGCGAGGACATGAAAGAGAATAACACCTTCAGAGTTCCAGAAGACTTTGCCAGCTGAGGGTGCAGCTTTGGCCTCTTTCTTCGTAGGACAGGTGGTGTGGCGTCACTCCATGATTTGTCGTTTTGTTTCCGGTTCAAAGTGATGAACACATGTTCTAACGTCTCTGACAATGTTCGGTAAAATGTTACCACGACCAGCCTCGTAAGGCGCAAGCAGTTCCACACGTAGTATCCTTGGTTTCTCTTTGTGACCTTCTTTTAGGCGTCGTGGAACGTAGCGAGCTTACGCCTTTGAGTACCACAAGAGGTGGACAAGTGTGTCAGCAATATCAGCAGAGACATCCACTTGAGCACAGAGATGATTGATCTTAGATCACGACGAACGAGAGTGTCCGCACGTTTCAACATTGCTGGAGCCACAGCTGCGTGCGACCGGTCGTCATGCGGGAGACCGGACAGGTCTGCGTGGCCTCGTTGCGATGATGACAGACGTCTCGCCCAACAACTGACCGTGCCTTTGTTCACTGTCAGGTCTCCATAGACAGTCTGCAAGCACCTATGAATATCTGTGATGCTCTGGTTTTCCGCCATAAGAAAATCAATGACAGCTCTCTGTTAGGAGCGCACGTCTGTTACAGAAGCCATTTTGAAGGCTATATACAACACAGCCACCTATTGGAGCTTCGTGAAACTACAGGGGCTGAAGCGGGAATATTCCGCGATGTTCCACAACCAATTATGCGTGTTCTTCAACCGAAACTGACCGAGAAAAAGATATGCTGCATTACTTATTCAAACACTCTCCTACATGTCCGATGATAGCCGTATCTGGCGTGGACCCAGTACACTTGAGAAATATTCTAGGACATGTCGCACGAATGCTTTGTAAGTAATTTGATTTATAGACTGATCGCATTGTGCCAGTATCTTAACAATAAAACGAGCATACGTAGACAGCTATGTTTGTATAGAGTCTAGAAGGTAACGAAGATGAGGAACTAAAAGTGAAGATTTCAATTAGGTCCTTATTTCAGTAGGTTTTGGATTTACAGCTGTGTGGGACCGGAAGCATCCAGATTATCACAGACGCTTGATGCTGGACAATATTAGGTGTAATATTTTTTGGAAACTAGTTCCTCTCTCTCACTTAATTTATCGTTTTTCTTTCGGAAAAATCTCAGTTCAAAAATCTACATGTTCCGGATGTAGCACATGAAATATGCATGATGCCGAAGGTAGTGGCCAGTGGCGGCAGATTTATGCTGTGAGGGACATCCACTACGTTTTTCATATATCCACATCGAGGTGATTACTCTGCTATTCACAATAAGATGCCTGGCAGAGGGTTCAATGAGCCACCTTCCAATGAATCACAGTCTTTGCTTGGCTCTACCCACAACATTATCTATGTGATCGTTTCAGTTTAGGTTATTTCTAATTGTAATATACAGGGTGTTACAAAAAGGTACGGCCGAACCTCCAGGAAACATTCCTCACAAACAAAGAAAGAAAATATGTTATGTGGACATGTGTCCGGAAACGCTTACTTTCCATGTTAGAGCTCATTTTTTACTTCTCTTCAAATCACATTAATCATGGAATGGAAACACACAGCAACAGAAGGTGCCAGCGTGACTTCAAACACTTTGTTACAGGACTTGTTCAAAATGTCCTCCGTTAGCGAGGATACATGCATCCACCCTCCGTCACATGGAATCCCTGATGCGCTGATGCAGCCCTGGAGAATGGCGTATTGTATCAGAGCCGTCCACAATACGAGCACGAAGAGTCTCTACATTTGGTACCGGGGTTGCGTAGTCAAGAGCTTTCAAATGCCCCCGTCCGCCGCTCGTGGTCTCGCGGTAGCGTTCTCGCTTCCCGAGCACGGGGTCCCGGGTTCGATTCCCGGCGGGGTCAGGGATTTTCACCTGCCTCGAGATGACTGGGTGTTTGTGTTGTCCTTATCATTTCATCATCATCCAGGAAAGTGGCGAAATTGGACTGAGCAAAGGTTGGGAAATTGTACGGGCGCTGATAACCACGCAGTTGAGCGCCCCACAAACCAAACATCATCATCATCATCATCATCAAATGCCCCCATAAATGAAAGTCAAGAGGGTTGAGGTCAGGAGAGCGTGGAGGCCATGGAATTGGTCCGCCTCTACCAATCCATCGGTCACCGAATCTGTTGTCGAGAACGGTACGAACACTTCGACTGAAATGTGCAGGAGCTCCATCGTGCATGAACCACATGTTGTGTCGTACTTGTAAAGGCACATGTTCTAGCAGCACAGGTAGAGTATCCCGTATGAAATGATGATAACGTGCTCCATTGATCGTAGGTGGAAGAACATGGGGCCCAATCAAGACATCGCCAACAATGCCTGCCCAAACGTTCACAGAAAATCTGTGTTGATGACGTGATTGCACAATTGCGTGTGAATTCTCGTCAGCCCACACATGCTGATTGTGAAAATTTACAGTTTGATCACGTTGGAATGAAGCCTCATCCGTAAAGAGAACATTTGCACTGAAATGAGGAGTGACACATTGTTGGATGAACCATTCGCAGAAGTGTACCCGTGGAGGCCAATCAGCTGCTGATAGTGCCTGCACACGCTGTACATGGTACGGAAACAACTGGTTCTCCCGTAGCACTCTCCATACAGTGACGTGGTCAACGTTACCTTGTACAGCAGCAACTTCTCTGACGCTGACATTAGGGTTATCGTGAACTGCAAGAAGAATTGCCTCGTCCATTGCAGGTGTCCTCGTCGTTCTAGGTCTTGCCCAGTCGCGAGTCATAGGCTGGAATGTTCCGTGCTCCCTAAGACGCCGATCAATTGCTTCGAACGTCTTCCTGTCGGGACACCTTCGTTCTGGAAATCTGTCTCGATACAAACGCACCGCGCCACGGCTATTGCCCCGTGCTAATCCATACATCAAATGGGCATCTACCAACTCCGCATTTGTAAACATTGCACTGACTGCAAAACCACGTTCTTGATGAACACTAACCTGTTGATGCTACGTACAGACGTGCTTGATGCTAGAAATGTAGAGCAATGAGTCTCATGTCAACACAAGCACCGAAGTTAACATTACCTTCCTTCAATTCGGCCAACTGGCAGTGAATCGAGGAAGTACAGTACATACTGACGAAACTAAAATGAGCTCTAACATGGAAATTAAGCATTTCCGGACACATGTCCACATAACATCTTTTCTTTATTTGTGTGTGAGGAATGTTTCCTGAAAGTTTGACCGTACCTTTTTGTAACACCCTGTATATGTGATCGTTTCAGTTTACGTTATTCGTAATTGAAATCCCTAAGTATTTACAGCCTTCAGATTAGTGTGACTTATCGCGTAATCGAAATTTAGTACTCACGTCAATAAGTGCACATTTTTCGTTATTCAGGGTCAATTGCCACCTTTCGTACCATGCAGATATCTAATGTAAATCATTTTGCAATTCGTTTTGGTTATCTGATGACTTTACAAGACGGTAAATCATCTACAAGCAATCTAAGAGGCTACTCAGATTGTCTCCTACGTCGTTAATGTAGATCAGGATCAACAGAGGGCCTATAAAATTTCGTTGGGAAACTACGGATATTATTTCTGTTTTACTCGATGACTTACCGTCTATTACTACGAACTGTGACCTTTGTGACAGGAAATCACGAATCCAGTCGCACAACTGAGGCGATACTCCGTAGGCACGCAGTTTTGTTAGAAGAGGCTTGTGAGGAACGGTGTCGAAATCCTTCTGGAAATCTAAATATATGGAATCAACTTGGCATCCCCTGTCAGTAGCACTCAATACTTCATGACCCTAAAGAGCTAGTTGTGTATCACAAGAACGATATTTTCTTAATCCGTGCTGAATGTGTGTCAATAAATCGTTTTCTTCGCGGTACTTCATAATGTTCGAATACAGTATATGTCCCAAAACCGTACTGCAAATCGACGTTAGTGATAGGGGCTTGTAAATTAGCGCGGATTACTCCTACTTCCATTTTTTGGTATTGGTGTGCCTTGAGTAACTTTCCAGTCTTTAGGTTCGGATCTTTCTGTGAGCGAGCTGTTGTATATAATTGCTAAATACGGAGTTATTGTGTTGTATGGGATATGTAATCAAAGATCATGACGGCTTTGGGCTATGTGAATATTGTTGCCAACCACCGGCACTCCTGCACACCGGATGCCTTCACAGTCAGCGACGGCATCATTCGACAGGATAACTGTCTGTACCACAAGGCCAGAATCTGGATACAGTGCTACAAGAAGAACGTTGGTGGAATCACACTGGTGTCATCAGCACCGAATATGCCTGCCTATTGGGTGGCAACTCTCCATCCACAGAACAGCACCACGTAATTTACGGCAGTTTCTAGACATGTGCATAGATATCTGCTGCCCAGTTCGTCCAGAAACCGAGCAGCGACTAGTCAAATCCGTGCTCCGCTCAACCGCTGCTGTGACGTATACAGGGTGGTCCATTGATAGTGACCGGGCCAAATATCTCACGAAAATAAGCGTCAAACGAAAAAACTACAAAGGACGAAACTCGTCTAGCTTGAAGGGGGAAACCAGATGGCGCTATGGTTGGCCCTCTGGATGGCGCTGCCATATGTCAAACGGATATCAACTGCGTTTTTTAAGAAAAAACATTTTTATTACATATTCGTGTAGTACGTAAAGAAATATGATTGTTTTAGTTGGACCACTTTTTTCGCTTTATGATAGATGGCGCTGTAATAGTCACAAACATATGGCTCACAATTTTAGACGAACAGTTGGTAACAGGTAGGTTATCTAAATTCAAATACAGAACTTAGGTACGTTTAAACATTTTATTTCGGTTGTTCCAATGCTATACACGTACCTTTGTGAACTTATCATGTCTGAGAACGCATGCTGTTACAGCGTGATTACCTGTAAATACCACATTGGTGAAATAACTGCTCAAAATGATGCCCGTCAACCTTATTGCATTTGGCAATAGGTGTAACGAAATTCTTCTCAACACCGAGTAGTTCGCCTTCCGCAATGTTCGCACATGAATTGACAATGCGCTGACGCATGTTGTGAGGCGTTGTCGATGGATCACGATAGCAAATATGCAACTTTCCCCACAGGAAGAAACCCGGGGAAGTCAGATCCGGTGAACGTGCGGGCCATGGTATGGTGCTTCGACGACCAATCCACCTGTCATGAATTATGCTCTTCAATACCGCTTCAACCGTACGCGAGTTATGTGCCGGACATCCATCATGTACATCGCCATTCTGTCATGTAGTGAAACATCTTGTAGTAAGATCGGTACAACGTTACGTAGAAAATCAGCATACATTGCACCATTTAGATTGACATCGATAACATGGGGGACAATTATCCTTCCTCCCATAATGCCGCACCATACATTAACCCGCCAAGGTCGCTGATGTTACACTTGTCGCAGCTATCGTGGATTTTCCGTTGCCCAATAGCGCATATTATGCTGCATTACGTCACCGCTGTTGGTGAGTGACGCTTCTTCGCTAAATAGAACGCGTGCAAAAAATCTGTAATCGTCCCGCAATTTCTCTTGTGCCCAGTGGCAGAACTGTAGACGACGTTCAGAGTCGTCGCCATGCAATTCCTGGTGCATATAAGTATGGTACGGGTGCAATCGATGTTGATGTAGCATTCTCAACACCAATGTTTTTGAGATTCCCGATTCTCGCGCAATTTGTCTGCTACTGATGTGCGGATTAGCCGCGACAGCAGCTAAAACACCTACTTGTGCATCATCATTTGTTGCAGGTCGTGGTTGACGTTTCACATGTGGCTGAATACTTTATGTTTCCTTAAATAACGTAACTATCTGGAGAACGGTCGGGACACTTGGATGATGTCGTCCAGGATACCGAGCAGCATACATAGCACACGCCCGTTGGGCAATTTGATCACAACAGCCATACACCAACACGATATCGACCTTTTCCGCATTTGGTAAATGGTCTATTTTAACGCGGGTAATGTATCACGAAGCAAATACCGACCGCACTCCTGGAATATTACGTGATACCACGTACTTATACGTTTGTAATTATTACAGCGCCATCTACCACAAAGCTAAAAATGTGGTCCAACTACAACATTCATATTTCTTTACGTACTACACGAATATGTAATAAAAATGGGGGTTCCTATTTAAAAAAAAACCCAGTTGATATCCGTTTGACCTATGACAGCGTCATCTGGTTTCCCCCTTCAAGCTAGACGAGTTTCGTTCTTTGTCGTTTTTTCGTTTGACGCTTACTTCGTGAGATATTTGGTCCGGTCACGATCAATGGACCACCCTGTATATTACTTTGCAAGTCAAAATCTCTTTTCTCAGCACATACTAATTGTACAGGGACGAATGAGTTATCGTTAGAAAGGTTTTTTAACCCGCTTCTGACATTGTGTGATATCATGTGTCGATACCATCCTACTGACGTTTTAAAGTTGCCAACAGAATTGCAAGATTCCATCAATTTCCGTCAGACAGCATTAGCAGTCTTTTGGGATCTGGTGGACCCAATGGTGCGCTTATGCTGAGTCACACCTGCAGCAGCTCCGTGCCACAAGCGCCCTCTGCTGTCGTGGTATAAGATGTCCAGTGGCAGCAGTGCAGCCATTCACACTCGGAGCCTCTTCACTGCGAGGTGGTATGCAGGTGCCACCTGGTCGCAGTCCAGACAGCCTCGTCCATGTTGCTGTTGTACCAGCTGGACTACCGAGCGAGGTGGCGCAGTGGCTAGCACACTGGACTCGCATTCGGGAGGACGACGGTTCAATCCCGCGTCCGGCCGTCCTGATTTAGGTTTTCCGTGATTTCCCTAAATCACTCCAGGCTAATGCCGGGATGGTTCCTTTGAAAGGGCGCGGCCGACTTCCTTCCCCGTCCTTCCCTAATCCGATGAGACCGATGACCACGCTGTCTGGTCTCCTCCCCCAAACAACCAGCCAACCAACCAGCTGGACTCTGTTTCTTGTTGCGTTATTTGTAATAAATTTTCATATGTTTGGAGAAATAGAAGTCACAACTCTTCTATTTACTGTGTTAACTTGTTCACTAATCATATCTACTCCTGTCCAGCTTTCCTGCAACTCTGTAGCCGACCTCTCTATACAATTGTGTACGTCTACCGGTGTGACCGAGCGGTTCTAGACGCATCAGTCTGGAACCGCGCGACCGTTACGGTCGCAGGTTCGAATCCTGCCTCGGTCATGAATGTGAGTGATGTCCTTAGAATAGTTAGGTTTAAGTAGTTCTGAATTCTAGTGGACTGATGACCTCAGATGTTAAGTCCCATAGTGCTCAGAACCATTTGAACCATTTGAACAACTGTGTACGAAGTCATACACAACACATTGCATACCGATTTTTCCCCAACTCTTCTAATTTGTGAAAGATTTTAACATCAAAGAGACATTTAACTATCATAGACAAAAGGTTATCATAGATGCCCAGCATCATTCCAGTATTTTGCGAAGCTTATTATTCACGAATAAGAGACTACCTTTCGTATTATCTTATTACAAATACACGTGTTACTTGTTTAAAATTACTTCTGAAATTGATACTTTGTATGCAGCTTTGTGATAGATAATACCTGTTACAACTGTGGTAGTTCTTAATATTTGCCCATTGTTGAAGTTGAATTTTCTAAACCAATATAGACTACTGGCCATTAAAATTTCTATACCAAGAACAAATACAGATGATAAACGGGTATTCATTGGACACATGTATTATACTAGAACTGACATGTGATTAAATTTTCACGCAATTTGAGTGCATAGATCCTGAGAAATCAGTACCCATAACATTTGTCCGTAATAATGGCATTGATACGCCTGGGCATTGAGTCAAACAAAGCTTGGATGGCGTGTACAGGTACAGTTGCCCATGCAGCTTCAACACGATACCACAGTTCATCAAGAGTAGTGACTGGCGTATTGTGACGAGCCAGTTGCTCGGCCACCATTGACCGGACGTTTTCAATTGGTGAGAGGTGTGGAGAATGCTGGCCAGGGCAGCAGTCGAAAATTTTCTGTATTCAGAAAGGTCCGTACAGGACCTGCATCATGCGGTCGTGCATTATCCTGCTGAAATGTAGGTGTTTCGCAGGAATCGAATGAAGGGTAGAGCCACGGGTCGTAGCACATCTGAAATGAAATGTCTACTGTCCAAAGTGCCGTCAATGCGAAGATGAGGTGACCGAGACGTGTAACCAATGGCACCCCATACCATCACGGCGGGTGATACGCCAGTATGACGATTACGAATACACGGTTCCAACTTGCGTTCACCACGATGTCGCCAAAAACGGATGCGAACATCATGATGCTGTTAACTGAACCCGGATTCATCGGAAAAAATAACGTTTTGCCTGCCATTCGTGCACCAGGTTCGTCGTCGAGTACAGCATCGCAGGCGCTCCTGTCTGTGATGCAGCGTCAAGGGTAACCGCAGCCATGGTCTCCGAGCTGATAGTCCATGCTGCTGCAAACGTCGTCGAACTGTTCGTGGAGATGGTTGTTGTCTTGCAAACGTCCCCATCTGTTGACTCAGGGATCGAGACGTGGCTGCACGATCCGTTACAGCCATGTGGATAAGATGCCTGTCATCTCGACTGCTAGTGATACGAGGCCATTGGGATCCAGCACGGTGTTCCATATTAACCTCCTGAACCTACCGATTTCATATTCTGCTAACAGTCTTTGGATCTCGACCAACGCGAGCAGCAATGTCGCGATACGATAAACCGCAATCGCCATAGACTACAATCCGACCTTTATCAAAGTCGGAAACCTGATGCTACGCATTTCTGCTCCTTAGACGAGGCATCACAACAACGTTTCACCAGGCAATGCCGGTCAACTGCTGTTTGTGTGTGAGAAATCGGTTGGAAACTTTCCTCATGTCAGCACGTTGTAGGTGTCGCCGCCGGCGCCAACCTTGTGTGAATGCTCTGAAAAGCTAATCATTTGCATATCACAGCATCTTCTTCCTGCCGGTTAAATTTCACGTCTGTAACACATCTTCGTGGTGTAGCAATTTTAATGGCAAGTAGTGTATTTTTATCAAATATTATCAGCAGTACGGGCTCTAAAAACGGACACGGTAATTGTTGGAACGTAGCAGTTTAGTCTAATTCCTTCCGTTGACACCGTGATTCAAACAAAACATTATTAAGTGGTAACTTTTTTCGTTTGAAGAGCTGGAATGCAGTTCAAGAATTATTGTCTTTCGTTCGTACCGACATATTAGTCGTACTCTGCCGCGTAGATTTGCCGCACAATGAAGTCTCAAATTGAATTTTTTTACGTGGTTTAATACTTTTTGACACTCTAAACGTTTTATAGGGCCCATCGTGTTCAGTAAAACGTTGTAGATGCTCCCACGCAGCATCAAGACGAGGTGGTGGCGAGGGCCTGCTCGCTGTTTGTGGCACGTCGAAATGCGCTGGCGGCCGTGCTGCGACTGGAAGCCGCGCTCGCTCCCTCCTCTCGCTCTGTTTACCTCTCTCTACTCCGCGCTACCTGCATCGGCTTTGGTGAACGGCCCTGGTATACGTGGACCGAGAAGGTATTAAGCACGTGGTGATAATGTTTTGGCACACAGTTGCACATTGCTTACTCCTGCACAGTACTTGGTCGCGAAGAAGAGAACGTAGGACAAATTAGAGGGATGGAAGCTCATACCGAATCTGCTCTACCCACGGAGAAGGGTAGGGGGGAGAAGGTACATCGGGGCTGGCAGAGCCCAGCACACTGCAGAGGCCCCCCCAGTGCGCAGAGCCGCAGGGCCGCCCGCCAGCCGCCGCTCCGCTTGGCAGGCGCCCCTATATAGGCAAGCCCGCTCGGCTCGGCCCCCCCACACCTCTGCCGCCGCCATGGGCTTTGGTCCCGAGACACAGCAGCCGCAGTACGACGGAGGTGAGTGGCGCGCCTCCTCTGCCTCGTCTCGCCGGTACAGCCTTTAGGCCCCCGTAAACGATCACACATTTTACCAAAGCTAGCTGTGCTTGTCAAATACAGTACGGTGCAGTTTGGCGTGACTGTCAAGCATACATCGCGTTTGACGTCTTTGCGAGAATTTTTGATTGACAGAAAGCTTGACGAGATGGCGGACGTTGTTTATGTCGGCGTTTCGCCGCATGCGTTTAGTGATAAATTGCTTTATTACAATTTATCTCACTGTATCATCAGTTTCTACTACTACGAAAACTACGATTAAGTATAAAAACAAAATACCGCGGACAATTACCAAACTGGTGGAGGTAGCACGTCTTTCTCAACCATATATTACGCGTGGACAAAATCAGTATATTATGCATACAGTGACACACAATCGGAAAGAAGGAAATAAAAAGAAATCTTAGTTCTCTGGTTCTTCCATGGACGAGGTGGGTTATATGGTCCCACGTTGCTGCATTTTAGTGACCTGTCGTTAGAGGACCACGCAGAAGAGAGTAAATCTTTGCATACTTGTGTGTTCTGTCTCAGTATGAAGGTGAAGTAAAGCTAAACAACTTATTAAACGTATCACTGTCCATCCGCAGGAAGTTGAGCGTGTAGTTGGTTCTGGTGAAATTGGTTCTGAATAAAATATTTCCATTAACAGGTATCCAGTTGTACTGGGTGATAAAAAAGTCAGTATAAATTTGAAAACTGAATAAATCGCGGAATAATGTAGATAGAGAGGTACAAATTGACATACATGCTTGGAATGACATGGGGTTTTGTTAGAACCAAAAAAGTACAAAAGTTCAAAAATGTCCGAAAGATGCCGCTTCATCTGATCAGAATAGCAATAATTAGCATACCAAAGTAAGACAAAGCAAAGATGATGTTCTTTACAGGTAATGCTCAATATGTCCACCATCATTCCTCAACAATAGCTGTTGTCGAGGAATAATGTTGTGAACAGCACTGTAAAGCATGTCCGGAGTTATGGTGAGGCATTGGCGTCGGATGTTGTCTTTCAGCATCCCTAGAGACGTCGGTCGATCACGACACACTTGCGACTTCAGGTAACCCCAAAGCCAATAATCGCCCGGACTGAGGTCTCGGGATCTGGAAGGCCATGAATGACGAAAGTGGCGGCTGAACACACGATCATCACTTAACGACGCGCGCAAGAGATCTTTCACGCGTCTAGCAATATGGGGTGGAGCGCCATCCTCCATAAACATCGTACGTTCCAGCAGGTGTTTATCAGCCAGGCTGGGGATGATGCGATTCTGTAATATATCGGCGTACCTCTTACCCGTCACGGTAGCAGTTACTGACGTTTTGCTGTCCAGCGCCATCTGTCGGACATTTTGTGAAATTCTTTTTCGGTTCTAATAAAACACCATGTCATCACAAGCATGTGTGTCAATTTTTACCTCTCTATCTACATTATTCCGTGGTTTATTAAGTTTTCAAATTTATACTGACTTTTTGACCACCTGGTATATTTGTCATTTTAAATCATTCCCTGGATCAGCGTCTTGTTTCCCTCTTCACTAAACACAGTGCCAGAGGCAACGTTAAGGGTACTTTATCTGCAGTTGTAGCCATTCCCCCTGGTGCCGAAATACTGCAAACACGAAAAGTGCCTGCTTCAAAAGTTAGTTTAAACTGACGAGCTTTCTTAGTGCGAGTACGGGCTTGTCTGACACATCCGCGGCTAGATGAGGCCGAACTTGACAGGCAGTTTCCTCTTTTAGGGGGGACTTAATAATTTTTAAAAATTTTCATTGTCCATTCGAAGAAAGTTGATGTAATCATATGGTTCTGAGAGTTCTGCATATTTTCATGGGAAAAAACTATTTTCAGCCTTTCTCTGGTCCAGAGTCTTGTTTTTTTCTTCCTCTTCGATACAAGATGACTTGGACAGGATTTGTGATTGGTGTAAAGAATTGCAGCTAACTCTAAATATAGATAAATGTAAATTAATGCAGATGGCTAGGAAAAAGAATCCTGTAATGTTTGAATACTCCATTAGTAGTGTAGCGCTTGACACAGTCACGTAGATATTTGGGCGTAACATTGCAGAGAGATATGAAGTGGGACAAGCATGTAATGGCAGTTGTGGGGAAGGCGGATGGTCGTCTTCGGTTCATTGGTAGAATTTTAGGAAGATGTGGTTCATCTGTAAAAGAGACCGCTTATAGAACGCTGGTGCGACCTATTCTTGAGTACTGCTCGAGCGTTTGGGATCCCTATCATGTCGGGTTCAGGGAGGACATAGAAGCAATTCAGAGGTTGGCTGCTAGATTTGTTACTGGTTGGTTTGATCATCACGCGAGTGTTACGGAAATGCTCCAGGAAATCGGGTGGGAGTCTCTAGAGGAAAGGAGGCGTTCTTTTCGTGAATCGCTACTGAGGAAATTTAGAGAAACCGCATTTGAGGCTGACTGCAGTACAATTTTACTGCCGCCAACTTACATTTCGCGGAAAGACCACAAAGATAAGAGAGATTAGGGCTCGTACAGAGGCATATAGGCAGTCATTTTGCCTTCGTTCTGTTTGGGAGTGGAACAGGGAGAGAAGATGCTAGTTGTGGTACGAGGTACCCTCCGCCACGCACCGTATGGTGGATTGCGGAGTATGTATGTAGATGTAGATGTAAGCACAGTGTCGAAGTCAACACCAGGACTGCATTGTCTCCACTTGTGGTCGTTCTCACTCCTCTCAAAACACAAACGAACACGAAAAGCGTCTGCTCCAAAGTCATGCTAAACTGACACATTGTTTGAACATGTATGGTCTTGCTTGGCGAATTCTTAGCCAGATAAGAACTATTTTGCCAGACACGCTTTTATCGTTTACGGGGGCCTCTACGTGCAATCTACATTCTGTCTTGGCAGTTGCAACAGCAGCAACACTTGGAGGTACAAAATCAGAACCTATGGACTGGGATACACGGGAGCATGTTTTGCTTTCCACAAGTTTAATACTCTCAGGTCGTTTCCGCAGAATTCTTTACGCTATGAACGAATTTTTACTGTGTGATAGTTCTTTGCGAGTACTTTCTGTAAGTCTATCTGTGAGAGCTGAGAGATCACCCTCCACGAGATTTTTCTGTCGTAGTTCTGTCGAAGGAAGATGTTGCGATGGACGACGGTCGGGCTGCAGTTGCACTTTCAACGGTTTCAGTGCCAAAGAAAAAACGTGAACAGTCATGTTCGTGTTGGACAAGAGAACGGATTAGGGGGTGCGATGACCTCGGAGCATGCAAGAGTATTACTGTAAAGGTTGTGATGGAAAATCCACGACAATATCGAAATTTTACGAGAATTAATTCGTAGAAGATGGAAGAAATACTCTTTGTAATTGGACCCAATATTACCAATGAAGATAATACAGTGCGTTTATAAATGAATATCGGGGTTTTAACGCTTAATAATATTTATTACATTAAACTTACAGTTATAAATGATATGTAAAATGGAAGAGCAGCTCAAACAATTTTACAAAGAACCTGTTCAATGTGAGCACCATTTGTGACACGGCACACATCAAGTCTATAGCCGAGCGCTGGATAGGCCGCAAGGGGCCCAATGACAGGGCTTGCTTTGGATGGCCTCCACGTTCACCCGACCTAACGCCATCCGATTTTTTTCCTTTGGGGCTTCATCAAGGATCGTGTGTACGTGCCTCCGCTACCAGCAGACCTCCCTGAATTAAGAAACCGGATTGAAGCAGCTGTTGCTACAATCACTGAAGACACACTTATCGACGTTTGAGAAGAACTCGGCCATAGACTTGACGTGTGCCGTGTGGAAAATGGTGCTCACATTGAACATTTATAAGGTTCTTGGTAAAACTGTATGAGTGGCTCTTTCATTTGACATATCGTTTATAACTGTAAGATTAATATAATAAATATCAATAAAGTGTTAAAACCCCGATATTCATTTATAAACACCCTGTACTATACGAAAATCCATTACTGTTAAAGACAGACTGATTATGACACTAATATTTATAGCATCAGTCACATTCTTTCTCTTTAATATTTGGTAAGGTAACAATTACGATGAAATAACGTTGTACTACATTCATCTCAGTACTCACGGACGTTCGAAGGCCAAACAGCGCCGATATGTGATAAATGAAGCATTTGCAGACGCACATTTACTTGAACGTTTTTACTCGTATTGACTTAAGGAAACACTCGTAACATCTGTTCTTCAGCAACCAACATAATACCATAACGAATATATACCGCTTCAAACAAAATTAAAGATACAGCTGTATTGCTTAGAGCTAAAATTCGAATTTTCTGCGGTCCAAAACGATTACTTTCAGACACGACTTCACGTGTTTCTGTATGTTAATTGATCTATGTTGTAAAACTACTTTTCTCGATTCCTTTAATCGTGGGCATTTTGTCAAGTTTCTTCTCCAGAGGTGTTAAATACCGCAACCATTTCGGCCAACAAATTTTCTTGTTATCCCATTTCTGTGGTAAAGTAACTGTACATTCCATAAAGCTGGCCATTCCTCGTACAAACTAATTAAATGCACGAATTCGTCCTGAGTCGACTTGCTGGCAGCTTTCTTCGTTACTTTTTTTGCTGACACATCGCTGACATTCGCTCACAGTGCGTACCCATCAAGACAGCAGTCTCAGCTGCTCTGACCGTGGTACTGCACTTCCACAGAGCGCCTGATAACCAGTCTTTGTGCCAGTGTCCTGGATTAAATTCCAAGGCTCTCCGCAATGTCTTGTCAAGTCAGGGTACGGGACTGTTAGCGGTGAGCCGTCCGTCGGGTGGGAACGTTGAGCTCGGCGGCCTCCTCGTTGCTGTTTGGGGGGAGTGCGCCGAGTGCCGGCTGCGGGTTTCACCCCCTCACTGCCCTCATCGTCATCCAGCACATCCACGGCACCGCACCACGCCACACCAACTACAGTCACCTACGCTTAACAATTACACCTGCATCATACCCAACGCTCGTACTTTGTGAAGGAAAAGTGGCTGGCGATAGAAGTCTCTCCGTCCGAACAGACCTTGGGAGGTCCTACGGTACCAACCGGCCGCCGTGTCATCCTCGGCCCACTGGCGTCACTGGATGCGGATATGGAGGGGCACGTGGTCAGCACCCCACTCTCCCGGCCGTTTGTCAGTTTCCGAGACCGGAGCCGCTACTTCTCAATCGAGTAGCTCCTCAGTTTGCTTCACAAGGGCTGAATGTACCACGCTTGCCAACAGCGCTCGGTGGACCGTATGGTCACCCATCCAAGTGCTAGCCCAGCCCGACAGCGCTTAAAGTCGGTGATCTGCCGAGAATCGGTGTTACCACTGCAGCGAGGCCGTTGCCGACTAGGTATAGGAAGGATAGAAACAGTTCCCAGTTCAGGTGACTGAAGCTGCTGTACAACATTGTTTCACTCTATTAACACATTGTATATTCCAAAGTAATGATTCGTAGACGCATCGACACGTAGCCTTCTCCCCATTTGTTACACATGCTGAAATATAAAAGTATTTTTAAAGTTTTTAAAAATGGTTTAAAAAATTGTATCATGTTATTCGGTTGACCCTAAAAACGAAGTTCCACGTTATTATGACAGGTCAGGTAACTGTGTCACACTTCGAAGTGACAGAGATTCGTGACACTATTTTTCAAAATAGTCACCACCTGTCGGTAAAAAACGCTCGGAAAGGCGAACCGATCGTTCGACAATAGAAACCTGCTCTTCGGTCATGGAGTCATTCGGGAACCGCTGTGTCAACATTGTCGTCGCAGGACAATCTCTTTTCTGCGACACATTCTTTCAGGTCGTGGAGAAAATGGAAATCGAAAAGACTGAAGCAAAGTTCGCAGTGTGCGTACCGTGTAGCCTTTTGTTTTGTCGTGTGCGAGAGCAGTCCCTCTGCTTAATTTACCACGTCTTTCGTTCCTTTTGGCGTTGCGTGGCAATGACAGTGCTGCGCAGTACGAATCGGCGTTAACGGTTACTCCCTTTTGGTGTTATGCTGCCTGCTGCCTGTATGCTTTGTAGTGTGGTCCTGGTGTCGTCCCTTTTATATAAAGGGTGATCGGAAGTTCCTGTTCCAAACTTCTAGGAATTGCAGAGGGGAGTTAGTACATAATATTTAGACACTCCTGGAAATTGAAATAAGAACACCGTGAATTCATTGTACCAGGCAGGGGAAACTTTATTGACACATTCCTGGGGTCAGATACATCACATGATCACACTGACAGAACCACAGGCACATAGACACAGGCAACAGAGCATGCACAATGTCGGCACTAGTACAGTGTATATCCACCTTTCGCAGCAATGCAGGCTGCTATTCTCCCATGGAGACGATCGTCGAGATGCTGGATGTAGTCCTGTGGAACGGCTTGCCATGCCATTTCCACCTGGCGCCTCAGTTGGACCAGCGTTCGTGCTGGACGTGCAGACCGCGTGAGACGACGCTTCATCCAGTCCCAAACATGCTCAATGGGGGACAGATCCGGAGATCTTGCTGGCCAGGGTAGTTGACTTACACCTGCTAGAGCACGTTGGGTGGCACGGGATACGTGCGGACGTGCATTGTCCTGTTGGAACAGCAAGTTCCCTTGCCGGTCTAGGAATGGTAGAACGATGGGTTCGATGACGGTTTGGATGTACCGTGCACTATTCAGTGTCCCCTCGACGATCACCAGTGGTGTACGGCCAGTGTAGGAGATCGCTCTCCACACCATGATGCCGGGTGTTGGCCCTGTGTGCCTCGGTCGTATGCAGTCCTGATTGTGGCGCTCACCTGCACGGCGCCAAACACGCATACGACCATCATTGGCACCAAGGCAGAAGCGACTCTCATCGCTGAAGACGACACGTCTCCATTCGTCCCTCCATTCACGCCTGTCGCGACACCACTGGAGGCGGGCTGCACGATGTTGGGGCGTGAGCGGAAGACGGCCTAACAGTGTGCGGGACCGTAGCCCAGCTTCATGGAGACGGTTGCGAATGGTCCTCGCCGATACCCCAGGAGCAACAGTGTCCCTAATTTGCTGGGAAGTGGCGGTGCGGTCCCCTACGGCACTGCGTAGGATCCTACGGTCTTGGCGTGCATCCGTGCGTCGCTGCGGTCCGGTCCCAGGTCGACGGGCACGTGCACCTTCCGCCGACCTCTGGCGACAACATCGATGTACTGTGGAGACCTCACGCCCCACGTGTTGAGCAATTCGGCGGTACGTCCACCCGGCCTCCCGCATGCCCACTATACGCCCTCGCTCAAAGTCCGTCAACTGCACATACGGTTCACGTCCACGCTGTCGGGGCATGCTACCAGTGTTAAAGACTGCGATGGAGCTCCGTATGCCACGGCAAACTGGCTGACACTGACGGCGGCGGTGCACAAATGCTGCGCAGCTAGCGCCATTCGACGGCCAACACCGCGGTTCCTGGTGTGTCCGCTGTGCCGTGCGTGTGATCATTGCTTGTACAGCCCTCTCGCAGTGTCCGGAGCAAGTATGGTGGGTCTGACACACCGGTGTCAATGTGTTCTTTTTTCCATTTCCAGGAGTGTAGAACGCATGTTCCGAAACGTACTCTTTCCGCTGTACGACTATTCTGATGTTTAACTCTTTCACCTCCGCTTGAGGAATTGAATTAGGCGTGACGCAATACAGTTATCAGGTAGCAATTCGAAAGGAGACATAAAGAAACATCCATTTATTACTTAAGCACATTTGTCTGTATTAACACTTAAAAATTACGTGTTCGCATTGTTCCAAAACAAAAACGAACCCGGCGTACTAGAACAGTACTGATGCATCACAACAGCGGCTTGATGTGGCGACCTCCAACGTTGTTACAGACACTGTACCTACGAAGCATGTTCCGGTAGACACTCTGCATCCCAACTGCTGTCTCTTCAGTTTCTAGTGCACTGGACAGAACTCGTGCGAGCAGATCGTCTTCTGGCACTACTGGAGTCTCGTAAACTAAACTTCGCATGCGACGCAACATCAGGTGACCGTCTGATGCAGTACGTGTCACTTTGTCTACCCTATTGCATACCAAGACAAGCTGCTCTGACACTTTTCAGCAGACGCGGACGCGTTACACCTGTCAACTGAAACCGTCGTAGAACGGAAGGAGCACGTTTCCGGAAATGGGTTTCTATTGAAAATATTATATACTCACTACCCTCTACAGATCCTAGAAATTTGCAACGGGAATTTCCGAACACACTGTATACCGTTTTGCTTGGGCGGTAGTAGAATATGCAGGAGAGTGGTAGAAACGAGCACCAGTACTACGAGTCATTTTGTTGCCGCTATGACAGAACGGATCGTTAGGTTAGAAAGTTGGGGAATGAGAACGCTATAAGATCTAGGCAGAGGTACTGCCAGCCGAAAAACAACAGATACTAGGACAAACTGAAGAAGTTAACATTATATCGAGTGTACCCACTCCTTCTATCGACTCTGCAATAGAAAACTGGATTTCGCCTTTTTCTGGCAAGGCAATGGAGCACAAAACCACATTACTGAAAGAAGTTCCAGGTGCAGTGGAACTGGGCGGTTGGTCTGACGAAGTTAGCCTGCGTATGACCAATTTGACTTTGATTGGAGAAGCTATCGCATACGTGACTTGCCACGAGACCTTACGGTACGCGCACACATTCGAAGAAGTAGCTGAGGCGTTACAACAGTGATACTGTAACGAGAACAATACTCAGTTCTTCGTGGAGAGGTTCAATACTTTGATGCAGAAGCATAATGAATCCGTTCAGTCTCTCCCGGATATGATGTGAAAGATCCCAACATTCACACGTACGAGCTAACACAGAATGAGGAAGTAAATGTAGTACTACGCTGAGAAGCTGAAAATAGGGTTCTCGATGTACTCTTGCGCGGCATTCCTGCTGAAATGTTGCGTGAGGTTAGGATAGAGAATCCATCTTAGCCGCAGCTATCACGATTGTCAGCGCAGTTGGAAGAGACAGATGTAGCGACTAGGAGGCGTAGCGACCGCTGGTTGCTTGCCTCGGTGATAAATGTCACAGGCGTGTGCGTGAGGGCCACATCTAACGTGTTGTGTCTGCAGACGGAATATTACGAATGTGGCTAGTCGGTCGTATCTTCGTAAGGCACAGGAGTGTCAGAGTAGCAAACAGGGGAATAGGAATCAGAATAAAGTGTTCATTAAACGCAGACAGAAACATGTCAGCAGTTGAAAAACTTTTCTGATAAAGTGTAGCACTGCGCGAGTTCGTGCACAGATGGAATGCTGCTTGTGTAGTTTTGTTGGTGGCAAGGAAAATAGGTTTTTAGTAGATACAGCGTCACATGTATTAGTAGACGCGCCACTTCTCTTGGGTTGAAAGAGACCGTAGCCTCCGCGTTACAGGTTATGTGGAGCCGGTAATAATGATACAAGATCATTGGGGACAACACTACTCAAGTGTAGCGCTGGAGTTAAGACTTTCGCCTAGCACATGGACGTGCTGCCACAAGTTGGTGAAGTGTGTTATGCAATTCTCCGACTTGGTTTCGTAACTAAACACAGCGCTAAAATCGACAGTTCGCAGCCTACAGCTGAGCTTGGAGGCCATTTTCGCTGCGTGATACCGCCGCAAGAGGCAATGGCATAGCACATACCTTTCATGAAGATGGTGCCATCTGCTCTGTGTACACACAAGCTGCACATGGGTTTCTATGATAACATACTGTCAGAACAGGAAAAATAGTTTCGGTTTCTGTAGGTGAGAACTAACCTCAGGGGATTGATCCACTTGAAACAGAGAACATTCGGATATAACACACTGTTTCGTATGCGGAAGCATAGCGTGCATAGCTAACGTGACTAGGGAATGTATGGTTCTAGTTAGCCAAGACAGTTTCGGTACGGACGGTGCGAGTCTAACGAAGATATAGGTAGGTCATGCACTGACCACGGCTACAAGCATACTGTCGAGGATTCTGCATTACAATACGAAGTGGCGTATCTACAGGACAGTGACTGGAGAGCTATGGAATTACTGCTGTTACTTGCAACCCGAGTTACTCAACCCTGCATAGCCACGGGGAATAATGCTCCATGTTATAGGAAGTCGTATCGTATACCAAAGCAATTCCAGCCACTCATGGAAGAATTCATCTGCCGACAGCTGTCAGAAGCCGTCATAGAAGCCAGTGATTGTCGCTAGCCGTCACATGTAGTCCGGGTTCTCAAAAATCAACAGGTCGCACCAAGAAATATCTCTTTTGTTATGGCTATAGATACTTGAAAGTTCGAAACATCACTGACATTTATCTACTACCTAATATGATGGAGGAACTTGATAATTTAAGTAGATACAAGTATTTCACGATGACTCATTTGCAAGGCGGTTACCACTAGATGGAGGTAGTCCCAGAAGACAGCCGTAAAACAGTTTCTGCGGTCCGATGGTGGCATTTTCAATATTGCAGGCTGCCATCTGGGCTTAAAAATGCACCAGAGACACGTCAGAGATTGCTATATTGGTTTTTGCGTAGCTGAAAACCTAGAAAACTCGATGATGATACAGTTTTTTCAGAAGATATTAATGAACATGCAAAATGGTTGGAATAAGTATTAAGTAGACTACCAACGGTGCATCTTACGCTAAGTTTTGATGCAAGTAATTTGTACAAATTCAGGTTAAGTACTTGGGCCATGTTGCTAGTGGAGGGGGTGTATGAGTCGATCCTTGTTCGGTGGCAGCAATATCAAGGCCTCAAAAAACGAAGAAATTACAGTCATGTCTGGACCTCTCAACCATTACACTAAATTCGTCAAAAATTTTGCACAGATAGCTCAACCACTAATCATTTGCTTAAAAGCGGTTTTGTATTTCAATGGTCGCTAGAATATGAATCTGCATTTTAGGCATTGAAGAAGACGTTGATCGAAGACCTGATGCTGGTTTCCCCCGATTTTGACAAGGAATTTGCTGTGGTGCTAGAAATAGTGCTCTTGGATGCATTCTCAGTCAGAACACAGTAAAGAGCACCCGGTAGCATAAGCGTCTTAGCAGCATAAAAGAGCAGAATGCTACACGAGACATGACAATATGACAGTGTACCTAGTACCCCCGAGTGCGCAGCAATTTCAGTTTTACAAATAGGGCTAGTCCTGTTGAATTTCACTGGTCATTACATACTACTTGCTAATGTAGTTGCAGTGATCTAATTAGTTAACTCAGAAAGTTTATTCATTGTGAAATACACTCCTGGAAATAGAAAAAAGAACACATTGACACCGGTGTGTCAGACCCACCATACTTGCTCCGGACAGTGCGAGAGGGCTGTACAAGCAATGATCACACGCACGGCACAGCGGACACACCAGGAACCGCGGTGTTGGCCGTCGAATGGCGCTAGCTGCGCAGCATTTGTGCACCGCCGCCGTCAGTGTCAGCCAGTTTGCCGTGGCATACGGAGCTCCATCGCAGTCTTTAACACTCGTAGCATGCCGTGACAGCGTGGACGTGAACCGTATGTGCAGTTGAGGGACTTTGAGCGAGGGCGTATAGTGGGCATGCGGGAGGCCGGGTGGACGTACCGCCGAATCGCTCAATACGTGGGGCGTGAGGTCTCCACAGTACATCGATGTTGTCGCCAGTGGTCGGCGGAAGGTGCACGTGCCCGTCGACCTGGGACCGGACCGCAGCGACGCACGGATGCACGCCGAGACCGTAGGATCGTACGCAGTGCCGTAGGGGACCGCACCGCCACTTCCCAGCAAATTAGGGACACTGTTGCTCCTGTGGTATCGGCGAGGACCATTCGCAACCGTCTCCCTGAAGCTGGGCTACGGTCCCGCACACCGTTAGGCCGTCTTCCGCTCACGCCCCAACATCGTGCAGCCCTCCTCCAGTGGTGTCGCGACAGGCGTGAATGGAGGGACGAATGGAGACGTGTCGTCTTCAGCAATGAGAGTCGCTTCTGCCTTGGTGCCAATGATGGTCGTATGCGTGTTTGGCGCCGTGCAGGTGAGCGCCACAATCAGGACTGCATACGACCGAGGCACACAGGGCCAACACCCGGCATCATGGTGTGGGGAGCGATCTCCTACACTGGCCGTACACCACTGGTGATCGTCGAGGGGACACTGAATAGTGCACGGTACATCCAAACCGTCATCGAACCCATCGTTCTACTATTCCTAGACCGGCAAGGGAACTTGCTGTTCCAACAGGACAATGCACGTCCGCATGTATCCCGTGCCACCCAACGTGCTCTAGAAGGTGTAAGTCAACTACCCTGGCCAGCAAGATCTCCGGATCTGTCCCCCATTGAGCATGTTTGGGACTGGATGAAGCGTCGTCTCACGCGGTCTGCACGTCCAGTACGAACGCTGGTCCAACTGAGGCGCCAGGTGGAAATGGCATGGCAAGCCGTTCCACAGGACTACATCCAGCATCTCTACAATCGTCTCCATGGGAGAATAGCAGCCTGCATTGCTGCGAAAGGTGGATATACACTGTACTAGTGCCGACATTGTGCATGCTCTGTTGCCTATGTCTATGTGCCTGTGGTTCTGTCAGTGTGATCATGTGATGTATCTGACCCCAGGAATGTCTCAATAAAGTTTCCCCTTCCTGGGACAATGAATTCACGGTGTCCTTATTTCAATTTCCAGGAGTGTATTATTAACTGAAGAGATTAAAACAGTATGACCTTACATTTTCAGTGAGGGGTAGGAAATATATTTCGACATAATAACGCTTGCTATTTGAGAGACCGAGCGAGGTGGCGCAGTGGTTAGCACACTGTACTCGCATTCGGGAGGACGACAGTTCAAACCCGCGTCCTGCCATCCTAATTACGGTTTTCCGTATTTTCCTAAATCGCTTCAGACAAATGCTGGAATGTTTCCTTCGAAAGGGGACGGCCGACTTCATTCCCTAAACCGATGGGACCGATGACCTTGCAGTTTGGTTCCCTCTCTCAAACTAACCAACCATTTGAAAGTATATACCGGGTGATCAAAAAGTTAGTATAGATTTTAAAACTTAATAAACCACGGAATAATGTAGATAGAGAGGTAAAATTGACACACATGCTTGGAATGACATGGGGTTTTGTTAGAACAAAAAAAAAAAAAAAAAAAAAAAAACACCCATATTGCTAGACGCGTGAAAGATCTCTTGCGCGCGTCGTTTGGTGATGATCGTGTGCTCAGCCGCCACTTTCGTCATGCTTGGCCTCCCAGGTCCCCAGACCTCAGTCCGTGTGATTATTGGCTTTGTTGGGGTTACCTGGAGTCGCAAGTGTATCGTGATCGCCCTCCATCTCTAGGGATGCTGAAAGACAACATCCGACGCCAATGCCTCACCATAACTCCGGACATGCTTTACAGTGCTGTTCACAACATTATTCCTCGACTGCAGCTATTGTTGAGGAATGATGGTGGACATATTGAGCATTTCCTGTAAAGAACATCATCTTTGCTTTGTCTTACTTTGGTATGCTAATTATTGCTATTCTGATCAGATGAAGCGCCATGTGTCGGACATTTTTTGAACATTTGTATTTTTTTGATTCTAATAAAACGCCATGTCATTCCAAGCATGTGTGTCAATTTGTACCTCTCTATCTACATTATTCCGTGATTTATTCAGTTTTCAAATTTATACTGTCTTTTTGATCACCCAGTATATATCTCTAGCTTTTCCGTAAGGTACCTAAGACTGCATGAAACTAATTATCTTCCGAATTACATTGAAACTTTAGACCGTTGCTTACTTCAATTAGAAACTATGTTAAAATTTCTGTTAGATTCTGAAATTTGGCATTATGATTTTGTTCATAAATTTTTATGGTCCATTTGACGTGCAGGATTTGTTAATTAACTCGCTAATTATAAAGTTCAATATTTTGAGGGTCGCAAAATATTTTATTTAAGTGGCTGCCTTCGATAATGAGTAGTGTAAAATGTATCGTTCGTAGATGAGACTATATATAGGCGTAGCACGTGTGAGATGAGGCAGTCAGCGGCAGAGGGTACAGCGAGCAGCACGTGTGTCTCTTGTCGTGAGCAGTGTGCCGTAGTCCGGTAACGAACATTCTGAAATATTCGCATACACTGCTTACAGTTCGTTTTCTTTAATTCGTGACTTCTGAGACAGTTATTACTATTTAATTCCGAATGAGATCTTATTAGAGGCACGCAGATTTTATTGAGTCCCATGAACAATGACTGATTAACAGGGCAGTGTTGACGGGTTTACTGATTATTTTTGTGCACTATCTTAATTGTTTCGAGTTCCTTAAATGTGTACGAGGACAGTGACTTGGTGAGCTGATAAGTTAATTCTTTTCCAGCACTGTACTGAGCTGTGTGATCACTGCACCAGGACAATTTAACCGTCTATGAACTACCGTATAGTAGGTAACAATTTGCTTTTCTTTAATTCGAACTTTAATTTTTTTAATTCGACCTGAAACTAGCCATATCAGTGATTACATTACACAAAGATTGTAACTAAAGTGGTTTTAACTCTGCCTCTGTAGAACTAACATCTTTCAGCCATTTAATAATTTTTTCATTATGTGGGGCGACAGTCATAATATATTTCTTTAAAGTCAGTACCGCCATTGGACTGTTTTTTATTTGCAGTGTTACATTTACACTATCATGGTTTCGGCTTTAAAGTGCCATTATCAATTGTTTTAATGTTATACAGTGCCTAAGATGGCATACTGTCGTATTTAAAATATGCAATGTGTCTAATAGTGTATTTTTAAATAGCACAGTATGCCATCTTAGGCATTAAAACACTTGATAATGGCCGAAATCATGATCGTGTAAATGTAACACTGCAAATAAAAAACAGTCTAATGGCGGTACTGACTTTAAAGAAATCTTGCAGCCAGTTTTGGAGCCACCACAGTTACCGAGAAGAACAGAAGGGTCTCATGCAGAAGGAACCGAGTTTGTTCAAACCGGAACTCCAAGTACTAGTAGTATCGCTCTCTGTGATTGCACAGATTGTGCACGCAACGAGGCTTCATCTGGAACAGGGGGAGCAACTGCATCCGGCTAACGATCTTCGTCAGCTGCGTCACACCCAAAACTCGTAATTCGGAAGAACTAAGGGGGGGGGGGGCTTCGATCAGCGTCTTTTAATTCCTGCCACACCTCCCACTCGCCCACAGGTGAGCGGTCATGCTCAGTAGAGGCGGTAACTGGAATGGTCCCGGAAGTGGAGCAGTCGGAGGATGCGAGGGACGTGCTGGGAGGTACGGCTGCACCCCCACGTGCGGCCCCCCGCTGTGGTGCAGCAGCCTCCAGCAGCGTGACTGGAGCCAGCACCGCTTGGGGCTGCAATCGACGGGTCACCAACTGAGCTCGCGTCTGAACGCAGCAACCATAGTGCCTGACCGTACTAAAGACCGCGGGACTATAGACAGCAAATAAAGCGCAGGAGTGTAGCTACTGGGTTCAGAAGTACGCAATAAATTTAAGATTTTAGACTAAAATGCTCACAGTAACTAAATCTATAAGTTCCTTGTAGTTATAGGAAGCTCATTACAACGCGGAAACGAAATCCTGGATTCTGGCGCGCTACTGATGAAACAGAAGCTGCTGCCCGACTGCCGTGTTTGCCTATATGCACTCTCTGCTAGGGGAGCCAGCCGCGCGGCCTCGCCTGCGTCCACTACCTCCCGCCTACGCCTACGCCCCCCTGTCTGCCCGCAGGCCCGCTGCCGTGGTGCGGCGTGCTGCAGAGCCCGCAGCACCTGCTGTTCCAGCTGACCCCCCGCCTACGCCTACGCCTACGCCCCTCTGTCTGCCCGCAGGCCCGCTGCCGTGGTGCGGCGTGCGGCAGAGCCCGCAGCACCTGCTGTTCCAGCTGACCTCCCGCCTACGCCTGCGCCTACGCCTGCGCCTACGCCTACGCCCCTCTGTCTGCCCGCAGGCCCGCTGCCGTGGTGCGGCGTGCTGCAGAGCCCGCAGCACCTGCTGTTCCAGCTGACCTCCCGCCTACGCCTGCGCCTACGCCTGCGCCTACGCCTACGCCCCTCTGTCTGCCCGCAGGCCCGCTGCCGTGGTGCGGCGTGCTGCAGAGCCCGCAGCACCTGCTGTTCCAGCTGACCTCCCGCCTACGCCTGCGCCTACGCCTGCGCCTACGCCTACGCCCCTCTGTCTGCCCGCAGGCCCGCTGCCGTGGTGCGGCGTGCTGCAGAGCCCGCAGCACCTGCTGTTCCAGCTGACCTCCTGCCTACGCCTGCGCCTACGCCTGCGCCTACGCCTACGCCCCTCTGTCTGCCCGCAGGCCCGCTGCCGTGGTGCGGCGTGCTGCAGAGCCCGCAGCACCTGCTGTTCCAGCTGACCTCCCGCCTACGCCTGCGCCTACGCCTGCGCATACGCCTACGCCCCCCTGTCTGCCCGCAGGCCCGCTGCCGTGGTGCGGCGTGCTGCAGAGCCCGCAGCACCTGCTGTTCCAGCTGACCTCCCGCCTACGCCTACGCCTGCGCCTACGCCTACGCCCCTCTGTCTGCCCACAGGCCCGCTGCCGTGGTGCGGCGTGCTGCAGAGCCCGCAGCACCTGCTGTTCCAGCTGGCCAACGCCTGCTTCGTCATCTCCTACGCGGCGCCCAGCAGCCCCTACGGCGTGCTCTTCATGCACTCCGCGCTCATACTCGGTAAGTGTGCCTTTAATCAGCGTCCATCCAGTGGCGGGTGATGTAAGCACTACACCGACGGGTGGACATTCGTAAGAAACACACACTGTTTATAATATGCACCAAATTCACAACTCTGAAGATACGGCAATGAAATTCTGTACTACGTTTTACACGGAATTAACACAAGCGCTGTTGGCTCCTTAGATTATACATGGTGGTCCACTGATCGTGACCGGGCTAAATATCTCACGAAATAAGCGTCAAACGAAAAAACGACAAAGAACGAAACTTGTCTACTTCAATAAAATTCTTCAGGGTATCAGACCGCATCGTCATAATTTAAAATGCGCCAACGTTTCGGCCAGCGTTGCAGCTAGCCTTCATCAGGGCCTTACGTTAACTGCTAAATGAAACACACTTGGTTCCTTAAATAACTGCACGAGAAAACCGTGTCGTTACTTGATTGGCTGTAAAAGGAGGAGGAGGAGGGGTGAAAAGTATGCTTTATTGGTGTTTCCTTTATTATCTGTCATTGGCTGAAATAGCTGTTTTCTATTGGTCTTTATATTAATCCACCCCATTGGAGGAGACGGACGAATAGCGAACAGGTGATGGCTGTGACGTCACACTGTTTCCATGCTGTCCAGAAGCCGGCTGCGGCGTGCCATTGCTTTGTGTGCTCGCGACCACTACTGCGGCTCTCCGCGTGTCTGCTTGGGCCGCCACGGCTCCTCCTTTTACAGCCAATCAAGTAACGACACGGTTTTCTCGTGCAGTTATTTAAGGAACCAAGTGTGTTTCATTTAGCAGTTAACGTAAGGCCCTGATGAAGGCTAGCTGCAACGCTGGCCGAAACGTTGGCGCATTTTAAATTATGACGATGCGGTCTGATACCCTGAAGAATTTTATTGAAGATGACAACGGCCGCGGAAGCCTACGCTTACCTTTAACCGAAACTTGTCTAGTTTGAAGAGGGAAACCAGATGGCGCTATGGTTGTCCCGCTAGATGGCGCTGCCATAGGTCAAACGAATATCAGCTGCGTTCCTAAAAATAGGAACCCCCATTTTTTATTGCATATTCGTGTAGTACGTAAAGAACTATGAATGTTTTAGCTGGACCACTTTTTTCGCTTTGTGATAGATGGCGCTGTAATAGTTACAAACGTGCAAGTACGTGGTGTCACGTAACATTCCGTCAGTGCGGACGGTCTTTGCTTCGTGATACATTACCCGTGTTCAAATGGACCGTTTGCCAATTGCGGAAAAGGTCGATATCATGTTGATGTACGGCTATTGTGATCAAAATGCCCAACGGGCGTGTGCTATCTATGCTGCTCGGTATCCTGGACGACATCATCCAAGTGTCCCGACCGTTCTCCAGATAGTTACGTTATTTAAGGAAACAGAAAGTATTCAGCCACATGTGAAACGTCAACCACGACCTGCAACAAATCATGATGCTCAAGTAGGTGTTTTAGCTGCTGTCGCGGCTAATCCGCACGTCAGTAGCAGACAAACGCGCGAGAATCGGGAATCTCAAAAGCGTCGGTGTTGAGAATGCTACATCAACATCGATTGCACGCGTGCCATATTTCTATGTACCAGGGATTGCATGGCGACGACTTTGAACGTCGTGTACTGTTCTGCCACTGGGCACAAGAGAAATTACGTGACGATGACACATTTTTGCGCTCGTTCTATTTAGCAACAAAGCGTCATTCACCAACCAACAGCGGTAACGTAAACCGGCATAATATGTACTATTGGGCAACGGAACATCCACGATGGCTGCGACAAGTGGAACATCAGCGACCTTGGCGGGTTTATGTATGGTGCGGCATTGTAGGAAGAAGGACAATTGGCCCCCATTTTATCGATGGCAATCTAAATGGTGCGATGTATGCTGATTTCCTACGGAATGTTCTACCGATGTTACTACAAGATGTTTCCCTGCATGACAGAATGGCGATGTACTTCCAACACGACGGATGTCCGGCACATAGCTCGCGTGCGGTTGAAGCAGTATTGAGTAGCATATTTCATGACAGGTGGATTGGTCGTCGAAGCACCACACCATGGACCGCACGTTCACCGGATCTGACGTCCCAGGATTCCTTTCTGTGGGGAAAGTTGAAGGATATTTGCTATCGTGATCCACCGACAACGCCTGAAAACATACGTCAGCGCATTTTCAACGCATGTGCGAACATTACGGAAGGCGAACTACTCGCTGTTGAGAGGAATTTCGTTACACCTATTGCCAAATGCAATAAGGTTGACGGACATCATTTTGAGCGTTTATTGCATTAATGTGGCATTTACAGGTAATCACGCTGTAACAGCATGCGTTCTCAGAAATGATAAGTTCACAAAGGTACATGTATCACATTGGAACAACCGAAATAAAATGTTTAAACGTACCTACGTTCTGTATTTTAATTTAAAAAACGTACTACACGAATATGTAATAAAAATGAGGGTTCCTATTTAAAAAAAAAACGCAGTTGATATCCGTTTGACATATGGCAGCGCCATCTAGCGGACCAACCATAGCGCCATCTCGTTTCCCCCTTCAAGCTAGACAAATTTCGTTCTTTGCAGTTTTTTCGTTTGACGCTTGTATCGTGAGATATTTGGCTCAGTCACTATCACTGGACCAACCACCCTGTATATATTTCTCTCTGTTTATGGAATTTAAAAATTTTATTTTCAAGAAATAATATACGCACCTCTTTCTCAGAAAGTATTGGAGAGGTTCGCCCTGTTTAATCCCTTTGCATATAATAACCTTCTCTCATGAGTTTTTTTTTTAAGATATCGAAAGTATAATTTTAATTATTATTCCGCAAGTATAAGGGGCATTCAAATGCAACCTGGTCACTAGTGTAAAGTAACGGTAACGATTTTATTAACTCAAAAATGTACTTATACACAGTACACATACTCAAAAATAGTCGCCAAAACTGTTGGAACATTTACCGAATTGCGACACTAGCCGGTCGATTCCATCCTTCAAGAATCTAGTAGTCTGCTGTCGGATCCAGGCCTGGATCCAGTCACACATTTCGTCGTCCGTTGCGAATCGATGTCCGCGCATAGCTTGTTTTAGAGGTCCAAACACATGAAAGTCACACGGTGAAGGGTCGGGACTGTATGGTGGATGTTTCAGTTCCCCCCCCCCCCCCCCCCCCCCGAAACTGTTGCTGTTATATCCTAGCCAGTAATGCCACCCGAGCCCGCTGCCAAAAGGTTGGCAGCATCAAAGTCCGGACGCCGTCCGCATAAGCAGCGCCAGCGAGACAGGAAATCGCCGCAAGTCTGCGCGCGCCACCGCTGGCTTCTGGTTTCTTAAGCGCTGGAGTCGCGAGCGCTAGGACAGTTCTGTATTCGCCGCTCAGTTGTATACTCGCCACCGAATTGTGTACTTGCTAGTCAGTTGTGTGTTCATCGCAGCAGAGTTGTTGTTTGTCGTCAGCCGACGCTGACCTAGCCGCTCCGACTCGAACCAGACAGATTTCTGTAGACACGGAGTTCACTACTGTATCTTCGTTAATAAAGATAAGTACCGACTTTTATTTAATCAGAGTGTTTGGGTTTTCATCTATCTGTTCACTGTTCCAGCGGACCGGTCGGCCCGCTATTAAAAGTGTGGCAGTGACTTCGTAAGCCGTTTCTACAGCGAATTGTTTGTCGCTACGAACGCCGCCACAAAAGTTGCACTGCCGTCTTCACCGCATTGGCCGTGTGTGGGCGGGCATTATCGCTCAGGGGGATAACTTCACTGGACAACATGCCTCAGCGTTTCGATTTGATGGCTCGTCTGAGATACTGTACAGTACCTTGATAACGCTGAGCACTGATCGTGGTCCCCCGTTCCAGGATCTCGACAAGCAGTGGGCCAGAACTGGCGTGCACGGCGTTTGATTTCTCTGGAGTGGTGAAGTCGCATGTTTCCACAGCTTGCACTGACGCTTGCTTTCAGGTTCAAAATGGTAACACCATGTTTCGTCACCTGTGACAATAAGCGACAGAAAGCCGTATTCCTCCTCATGATAACGTTGCAGATGACTCAAATACAGCGCCATTCGGGTATTTCGCTGTTCGGCGGTCATTTGGTGGGGAATCCACTGCGCACAGATTTTTAGAAAGTTCAAATGTTGATGCCCAGTAAACGATGGATCTCGTCCACGGTGATTCTGCGGTTGTCCAAGCATTCACTTCCGCAACCACTTCCGGTGTGATGACACGATGAGCCTGTCCAGGACGATCATCCCTCGCGCGCCCCTCAAGGAATCGTTTGCGCCATTCCACAACAGTTGAACAACTCAGACTGTACTCACCGTACACAGCCTTCATCCGTCGATACATTTGACGGCTTTCAACTCCGTCCGCCGCCAAAAATCGGATTACTCTTGGTTGTTCCTACTTTTCGCCTAAATCTTCGGTGGTGGACGACCTTCTCTTCGGCGTGAAACCACACTGGCGCTATGCAACATGAAACGGTGCGCACGCGTCCGTCTCTCTACCAATAGATGGCGCCACCATAGCCGCAGTTACGTGGTGCCACCTTACGCGTAAGGCAAAGGTAGACGCACTGACCAGGTTTCATTTGAATGAAACTCATATGATAAAATTCGTACAAAATTCCAAGCGCTTTGCAGCATATCTTAGCTTACATTCAGAATTTCAAAATTTATTCTTGTCACAACACTTACTGTTTTTGTAGAAACAAAATGTCATAATTGCAGCCTTCATTTACTCTGAGGAAAAAAGACGCTAAGTTCAACCTAACTTTTTTTCTTACGTCACCTCTTCAGAAGGCCCCAGATTTGTACTCAGGATCCTCTTTCCCTTCTGTTTCTTCTTTTTTGCCTTCTTTCCTTTATCAGGGCTTCAACTGAGCTGAGAGGCGCTGTAAATCTATTTTTTTGATGTCTTGAGTGAAATTCCGTATCTTAAAGCCCATTGTCTCTAATAGCTTCATCCTCTCTACATTCCCATCAACAAATACAAGAACATTATAAGAAGCTACTCTGATGACTGTGGCAAATGGCCCGCCGTTGTGGGCGAGCGGTTCTAGGCGCTTCAGTCCGGAACCGCGCAGCTGCTACGGTCGCCGGTTAGAATCCTGCCTCGGGCACGGATGTGTTTGAAGTCCTTAGTTTAGTTAGGTTTAAGTAGTTCTAAGTCTAGGGGACTGATGACCTCAGATGTTAAGTCCCGTACTACTCAGAGCCATTTGAACCATTTTGTGGCAAATGAAAATATGATTTTAGGGCTTCGTTTCCAAATGTGACATGTTTTAGAGACTTTAGAGACTTATTTGGGTTTTGCCATGAACACACATTTTTTTTTTAGAAGTTTAAGATCGGCTAGAAACCTGTAAGTAGGCTATGACGGGAGACAATTTGGAAGGCTCTCCTTGTGAAAGAAGGCGTTGTTACTCCTCTGAGCTTGTAGATATTTACACCAGCTAATGTGACACAGATGTTCATCTGTTGACACCATATGGAAATTTGTAGCCCATAGTGCACTTTTCGTGTCACTGACACGAGGTAGGTTCCGTATTATATAGCCTTGCCATAATACACTTGAAGAATGCGTATCGTCCTCTTTGTGCATCTGTTGTGTCCACCAAAGCTCTTTCCATATTCCAACGGAACAGATATACAGATGATCTATAAAGCCAAAGAGTTCATATGCTTGTATTGAAGTATTGCTTCGAAACGTGGGTTTGGCAGGAAGGTCACGTCACCTACTTAATTATTTTTCAGGCATTTTCAGTGCGATTTCATCATTGAAACTTTTGTAACGTATAAGGGTTCTCTCAATAAATAAAAAAGCAAATCGAAAATTAACATGTTCGGTCAATTTCATCAACGTTCTCCTTTAATGAGTTAGGTGTAACAGCTGTCTAGAAATATTCAAATTTTTATCAATACAGAAACTGTGCATAATCTCTGACATTCAGAATAAAGAAGTGCGATGCCATTCTGCACTAAAATGAGTCTCTAAACATATAAGCTTGGGATTAAAAAAGCGTTGCTGTATTTCTGGAAAATGCACCTCCACATTACCCCAACAATACACCTGCAATACTGTGAGAAATACGTAAGTTTCTATGCAACCACTTCTTAGGTTTGTAGAATGGAAGTTGTTTCTGATAAGCGTAGAGACAATGGAACCAGCAGTACCTGGCCTTCTTCACAGACAGCTGGCACACATCTCACCACCCTCTGCCAAGCACTGTCCTCCTACGTTGCGTTCCACAAAGTATGGGCAGTATGTACAGTTGGAGAGTCACGCTCATTCCACGCAGAGCGGTCGTCGGTCAGACTGCACTTGCTACCTCAGATTCGATAACAATAATTGCTTCAGTTGGGACCGTTAACCTCCATACCTTCTCTCTGCCCTCTGTGCTGTAGGGTGCTGCACTGTCGCCGCGTCAGCGCCTGATGTGTAGGACTGTGGAACAGGCTGAAATGAGGCTCGATCGAAAACCGCACAATTTACCTCTGAGCCCACCCGCTTCTGTCCCTGTGTGTCTACCGCTCTCTGATCATCTACCCAATCCGACTCAACTGTATCTTGACATCAGTCAGGAACCAGCAGAGCTTTGTTCTTTGTTTTGCTTTAAGGGCACAAAAGTAACTAAGGTCATAAGCGTCCATGTCAGGACCTCGGAACACTAATTCGAAAAAGGAGTAAAAAACAGCTACACGTGAAGCCCAGTCGATGGGAGGAAGGAGAGCTGAAAACAAGTTCTTCTTGGAAGTCAGCTAATATGCTGACATCCCACAATTTTCATCTTCACAAGCATTCCGCTTTAATAGGGAACCCTGGAAGCGGTGCAAGTGAAAATGGGCTCCCTCGCAATTTGAAGCGCCATTCCATACGTCGTGACTGTGTGTCATACATACGACAAAAGAATATAAAAATTGCAATGGCCGGAAAGAATGACTCGAATGAAGCCATGCTACGAAGGTGTGTAGCACAATGAATCAGAAACTAATCACATTTACAACGCACACCAGAATCACCATAGACAGGGGGAGCCAGCGAACCAGCAGGAAAGGTGCGTGCTTGGAGGAGTGATTCTGAACAATGGTTTGTGCAAAGAGAGCGCGAGAATGTTGAAAAACTCGCTTGACGCGACCATTAGTTCTAGACAAAAAATATGAATAGGACCTTTCCTGTGGGAAATTTAATATAGTTTAATTTTGTACTGCGACACGTTTTCACTGGAGGATGAAGTTTTCGAGTTATCCAAGAAAAACGTACAAAAGTGATATTAAATGTCTTCTATCTCGGAAACAATTCGGAATAGGGCATACGGCCAAATGAAGCTCTTTGTTTACAATCACTAATACTATCGCCCCTCAAAGCAACTACCAGATCAGTTATTAATAATAGCTTTTACAAAACAAATTAGAGGCAATCAACACGTGGCCCTTTTTAAGACAATGTCAAATGTACTTATTGGAGATTTCAATACTTAAGAAACAAATTACAATCTGAAGGTGATTTTAAAAGGTGTCACATATAATGTTTCCCTCCCCCCCCTTTTTAAAGGCAATAATCAATAACATGAAAGTGATTTACAAGGCACACCAGTTCGTTACGAACCCAAATAACACAAGGAGCACAACAAGCTAATTAATGCAATTGATTCCCAAGCAATTAAACCCTCCCTTTTTTTACATATATATAAAATATGCATATTCTCACAGGATGGCAACATAGTGAAAGAACTGGAAGCGAGGTGTAGCAAAGCTAATGCAGTGAGTGCTCAGCTACGATGTACTCTCTTCTGCAAGAAGGAAGTCAGTACCAAGACAAAGTTATCTGTGCACCGTTCAATCTTTCGACCAACTTTGTTGTATGGGAGCGAAAGCTGGGTGGATTCAGGTTACCTTATCAACAAGGTTGAGGTTACGGATATGAAAGTAGCTAGGATGATTGCAGGTACTAGTAGATGGGAACAATGGCAGGAAGGTGTCCACAATGAGGAAATCAAAGAAAAACTGGGAATGAACTCTATAGATGTAGCAGTCAGGGCGAACAGGCTTAGATGGTGGGGTCATGTCACACGCATGGGAGAAGCAAGGTTACCCAAGAGACTCATGGATTCAGCAGTAGAGGGTAGGAGGAGTCGGGGCAGACCGAGGAGAAGGTACCTGGATTCGGTTAAGAATGATTTTGAAGTAATAGGTTTAACTTCAGAAGAGGCACCAATGTTAGCACCGAATAGGGGATCATGGAGGAACTGTATCAGGGGGGCTATGCTCCAGACTGAACGCTGAAAGGCATAATCAGTCTTAAATGATGATGATGATGATGATGATGATAAAATAGGTTCAATAACCACCAAACGGGCAGTGACGCCAGGCTGCCCTGGTCAAAAGGTGACTTGACTTAAAATGCCAGAAGCAGCAGACCAGCCGTCCAAAACAACACCTAAACGCCGGGGACCAACCGTGAGTCACTTCCCCTTAGACGGCACGTCACAGCTTCTGTGCACCGAAACGGAACGTGTCGCCGCTCCCGCACACCCCAACTCGCAGAAACTGGAACACAAACAGACCGCAGAAAACACGGCAAACAAGCAAACATCAATTAATATAAGAGATCAATAAATAATAATATAAGTTTTAAAAGAACCAATAAGTGCTTTCAATAAAACGACTTAAATTTTGCAGCAATATCAATGCTGCAAACATTTAAACTAAGACTTGAACACAAATGCAATGTTATAAAATAGTATCAGACTTTAAGGCCGACAATGTGTACAAAGATGAAATGGAAATAATTTGAAGATAATATTATTTTATTCAAATGCACAACATCACCACAAACTAGGTTTGGTGCACTTTAATTTCCTTGGATAAGTCTGCAATGTAACTCCCAATGTGCAGAAAATTACAACTAGTGTGTGACCTAATATCTTCAATACCTTACAGTTACTACATCTTTTGGAGACGCTGATTTCCTTAAAGGGAGTCGTGACAGCTGGTTCAAAATGGATCAAATGGCTCTGAGCACTATGGGACTCAACGTCTGAGGTCATCAGTCCCCTAGAACTTAGAATTACAGGGTTATTACAAATGATTGAAGCGATTTCACAGCTCTACAATAACTTTGCACACACATACAAAAACTCAAAAAGTTTTTTTAGGCATTCACAAATGTTCGATATGTGCCCCTTTAGTGATTCGGCAGACATCAAGCCGATAATCAAGTTCCTCCCACACTCGGCGCAGCATGTCCCCATCAATGAGTTCGAAAGCATCGTTGATGCGAGCTCGCAGTTCTGGCACGTTTCTTGGTAGAGGAGGTTTAAACACTGAATCTTTCACATAACCCCACAGAAAGAAATCGCATGGGGTTAAGTCGGGAGAGCGTGGAGGCCATGACATGAATTGCTGATCATGATCTCCACCACGACCGATCCATCGGTTTTCCAATCTCCTGTTTCAGAAATGCCGAACATCATGATGGAAGTGCGGTGGAGCACCATCCTGTTGAAAGATGAAGTCGGCGCTGCCGGTCTCCAGTTGTGGCATGAGCCAATTTTCCAGCATGTCCAGATACACGTGTCCTGTAACGTTTTTTTCGCAGAAGAGAAAGGGACCGTAATCTTTAAACCGTGAGATTGCACAAAACACGTTAACTTTTGGTGAATTGCGAATTTGCTGCACGAATGCGTGAGGATTCTCTACCGCCAAGATTCGCACATTGTGTCTGTTCACTTCACCATTAAGAAAAAATGTTGCTTCATCACTGAAAACAAATTTCGCACTGAACGCATCCTCTTCCATGAGCTGTTGCAACCGCGCCGAAAATTCAAAGCGTTTGACTTTGTCATCGGGTGTCAGGGCTTGTAGCAATTGTAAACGGTAAGGCTTCTGCTTTAGCCTTTTCCGTAAGATTTACCAAACCGTCGGATGTGGTACGTTTAGCTCCCTGCTTGCTTTATTCGTCGACTTCCGCGTGCCGCGCGTGAAACTTGCCCGCACGCGTTCAACCGTTTCTTCGCTCACTGCAGGCCGACCCGTTGATTTCCCCTTACAGAGGCATCCAGAAGCTTTAAACTGCGCATACCATCGCCGAATGGAGTTAGCAGTTGGTGGATCTTTGTTGAACTTCGTCCTTAAGTGTCGTTGCAATGTTATGACTGACTGATGTGAGTGCATTTCAAGCACGACATACGCTTTCTCGGCTCCTGTCGCCATTTTATCTCACTGCGCTCTCGAGCGCTCTGGCGGCAGAAACCTGAAGTGCGGCTTCAGCCGAACAAAACTGTATGAGTTTTTCTACTTATCTGTAGTGTGTCGTGACCATATGTCAATGAATGGAGCTACAGTGAATTCATGAAATCGCTTCAATCATTTGTAATAGCCCTGTACTTAAACCTAACTAACCTAAGGACAACACACACATCCATGCCCGAGGCAGGATTCGAACGCGACCGTAGCGGTCGCGCAGTTCCAGACTGAAACGCCTAGAACCGCTCGGCCACAACTGCTGGTCTCCATGCGATCACACACCTTGCCGGCTGCTCTTACTTCAACAACACATACCCCTACATTAGGGCAACCAACCAACCAAGTGACAGTCGCTACAACGCAATTGGTTCCATGAAACGAAGGCACCAAAACCACTTACACTTCCAATGGAGAGCGTTGTTCGAGATGGCCTCGAGGAAATGGTCTGTCCGCGAAAACAGGCACCAGAGCAATGCGACGAGCAGCGCCCGGAGCCGACATCAGGCAGGTGCACCACAAACTCGCGACCGTCCTGCAAGGTAGAAACAAAGAATGAACATCTAAATCAACAGCACAGTACGTGTAAACTTGTACTCATGTCGGTTGTAAATAAGCTGGAAAACAGTAATACTAGACAAAGCGGCAGACAAGTTTACTTTCAGTATCTCCCTAATCTGGCTTCTCCGATCCCAAGTTCCCTACCTCAAATTATTCAGAGGAGGATTCTCGATGTCCTATTACATTTTTTCACACTCTTATGGAAACACCCTGTATTTGTAATACTAAATGTGTCTGTGTGTGTGTGCATAGAGTGGAGGGGAATGTAATGTTTGTGTTGTGTAATGATGATGGGGGAAAGGAGAGGGTGGAACCCGACGTCGGTACGCAGCTTACTCCCACAAGGGGGCCGCCAAGCTTAACGCGCCCATCAGACTGACGGATCACCATAAACAGTGTCGCGTGCACTTGCTTAGTGAGTCATTGCCAGAGGTTCAAATGGCTCTGAGCACTATGGGACTTAACATCTATGGTCATCAGTCCCCTAGAACTTAGAACTACTTAAACCTAACTAACCTAAGGACATCACACAACACCCAGTCATCACGAGGCAGAGAAAATCCCTGTCCCCGCCGGGAATCGAACCCGGGAACCCGGGCGTGGGAAGCGAGAACGCTACCGCACGACCACGAGCTGCGGACATTGCCAGAGGTTTGGTGCTGAAAACACGACACTCGCTCAGAGTCTGCCGATCAGAAACTTTCTGCCGGCATCTGTAAGGGATTCCCAGCGAAGTATCTGCAGCGCTGTCGACACAACCTCTGCACCATGTTCTGCAGCAGAATGTTGCCGCCCGACGCCATTTTTGGTAGTTTGCACTTCGTGCCTCGCTTCAGTTACTGTAACGTGTCCACTGCCGCTATGCGTTAACTGAGATGTACCATCAAGTCCAAACGCCCACGAAATGTTGGCGGACGCCCGCCCGCATCTTGCCCAGGTCGTGTCGAGTACACTGCAGAGGTTCCGCTGAGAAGCCCTTACACATCCTCCATTCAGTCCCGATATCTCTCCATGCAGTTTCCATATTTTTGGAGCTCTCGAGAAAGAGATTTGTGGTCGTCGGTTTGCTTCGGACGAAGAGGTGCGCGCCTCGCTACAATCACGGCTCTGTGGGCAACGGTACACATTTTTCCATACCGGCATAGGCCGTCTTGTCTTATAGTGCGGTAAATGTATTAACAATTATTCCAATTTCTTTTAAAATGAAATGCAAACCACTTACTTTTTTCCGGATGTCTCGTTTTCATTTGACTGCCCCTTAAATATTTTTAAGGAAGCTACGTTACGGAACCCACAAATGTGATAGAGAAGAACCAAGTAGGTCACAACAATCGTGCCGATGTTGTAACTTCAAACAAAATTCTAGGATTAATATTAAGAAAATTGGAATTGTTTTCAATAATTATGATAGATTACAAAATTAATAGCAACTAATCATTTGGGGAAAACTGATGATATGACGCATCATGTGAAAACTTACAGCATCAGTTAACAATACAATAACCTACTTTTCGAATCAGTCATGCATATCGTTAGTTACTCACTGAACAGCCAAAGAAAGTGGTCCGCCCACCTAATACAATGTAGGGCTTCAGCGACCACGCAGAAGTGCCGCAACACGACGTGGCATGGACTCGATTAATGTCTGAAGTACTGCTGGAGAGAGATGACACCATGAATCCTGCAGGATTGTCCATAAATCCGTTAGAGTTCGAGGGGGTGGGGGTCTCTTCTGAACAGCATGCCGCAAGGCATCCCAGATATGCTCTGTAACATTCATGTCACGGGAGTTTGGTGGGCAGCGGAAGTGTTTAAACTCAGAAGAGTGTTCCCGCAGCCATTCTGTAGCAATTCTGGACGTTTAGAGTACTTCATTGGCCTGCTGTAATTGCCCAAGTCCGTCAGAATGCATAATGAGCATGAATGGATGCAGGTCAGAAGCAGGAAATTACGTACGTGTTAACTATCAGAGTCGTATCCAGACGTGTCGGGGTTCCCATATCACTCCTACTGAGCCCCCCCTCCCCCCTTGCACCATTACTGAGGCTCCACCAGCTTGACATGCCGGGTACATGGACGTCTCCGCACACGTCCATCCACTCGATACAATTTGAAACGAGATTCGTCCCAGTAGGCAACACATTTCCAGTCATCAACAGTCTAATGTCGCTGTTGACGGGCCCAGACGAGGCGGAAAGATTTGTGTCGTGCAGTCATCAAGGGTACACGAGTGGGCCTTCCGCTCCGAAAGCCCGTTTCATTGAACGCTTCGGACGCTGACACTTGTTGACGGCTCAGCATTGAAATCTGCAGCAATTTGCGAAAAGGTTGCGCTCCTGGCACGTTGAACGATTCTCTTCAGCCGTTGTTGGACCCTTTCTTGCAGGGTTTTCTTTCCGGCTGCAGCGATGTCCGAGATTTGATGTTTCGACGAATTCCTGATATTTACGTTACATTCGTCAAATGGGAAAATCCCCACTTCATCGTTACCTCGGAGATGTTGGGTCCCGTCGCTCGTGCGCCGACTGTAACACAATGTTCAAACTCACCTAAATCTTAATAACTTGCCATTGCAGCAGCGGTAACCGATCTAACAACTACGCCAGGCACTTGTTGTTTTATATAGGCGTTAGCAACCGCAGCAACGTGTTCTGCCTGTTTACGTACACTATGTGATCAAAAGTATCCGGACACCTGGCTGAAAATGACTTACAAGTTCGTGGCGCCCTCCATCGGTAATGGTGGAATTCAATATGAACAGGCCCACCCTTAGCTTCCACTCTCGCAGGCATACCTTGAATCGTGCTGGAAGGTTTCTTGAGGAATGGCAGCCAATTCTTCACGGAGTGCTGCACTGAGCAGAGGTATTGATCTCGGTCGGTTAGGCCTGGCACGAAGTCGGCGTTCCAAAACATCCCAAAGGTGTTCTATAGGATTCAGGTCAGGACTGTGTGCAGGCCAGTCCATTTCAGGGATTTGTCGTACAGCCACTCCGTCACAGTCCTTGAATTATGAACAGGCGCTCAATCGTATTGAAAGATGCAATCACCATCCCCGAATTGCTCTTCAGTGGGAAGCAAGAAGGTGCTTAAAACATCAGTGTAGGCCTGTGCTGTATAGTGCCACGCAAAACAACAAGAGGGGCAAGCCCTCTCCATGAAAAACACAACACCATAACACCACCTCCTCCGAATTTTACTGTTGGCACTACACACGCTGGCAGATGACGATCACCGGGCATTCGCCATACCCACACCCTGCCGTCGTATCGCCACATAATGTACCGTGATTCGTACTCCACACAACGTTTTTCCACTGTTCAATCGTTCAATGTTGACGCTCCTTACACTAAGCGAGGTGTCGTTTGGCATTTACCGGCATGTGTGGCTTATGACCAGCCGCTCGATCATGAAATCCACGTTTTCTCATCAAATTGGTTCAAATGGCTCTGAGCACTATGGGACTCAACTGCTGAGGTCATTAGTCCCCTAGAACTTAGAACTAGTTAAACCTAACTAACCTAAGGACATCACAAACATCCACGCCCGAGGCAGGATTCGAACCTGCGTCCGTAGCGGTCTTGCGGTTCCAGACTGCAGCGCCTTTAACCGCACGGCCACTTCGGCCGGCCGTTTTCTCATCTCCCGCCTAACTGCCATAGTACTTGCAGTGGATCATATGCAGTTTGGAATTCTAGTGTGATGGTCTGGATAGGTGTCTGTCTATTACACATTACGACCCTCTCCAACTGTTGGCTGTCTCTGTCAGTCAACAGACGAGGTCAACCTGTACGCTTTTGTGCTGTACGTGTCCCTTCACGTTTCTACGTCACTATCACACCGGAAACAGTGGACCTAGGGATGTTTAGGAATATGGAAATCTCGCGTACATACGTATGACACAAGTGACACCCAATCACCTGACCACATTCAAAGTCCGTGAGTTCCACGGAGCGTCCCATTCTGCTGTCTCACTATGTCTAATGACTACTGAGGTCGCTGATATGGCGTACCTGGCAGTAGGTGGCAGCACAATGCACCTAATTTAAAAAACGTATGTTTCTGTGATGTCCGGTTACTTTTGATCACATAGTGTATCTCTTTATTTGAATACGCATACCTGTACCAGTTTCTTTGGCATTTCAGTGTAGATGAGTTTATTAAAATTTTTATACAAATATGCCAGTATTGTAAATCCTCCACAGTAAGAGTGCAAAATGAGTTTTGCTGACCCTTATCTAATTTTTCAAGCGGATGTGTAGCCACAAGTTAGTGTTTAATTTTACATAACTTTTGTCACGTCGTAAAACCAGATGCTTTGTTAACTTTGTTAACAACTTGTTTAATACTGTATCGTTAATTCAACGAGAGGCTGCAAAATGACTGCAGTAATTTTCTCCGTTTTCTAGTATGTTATGTGCATCTACAACTAGCTTTAATCTGGATTGGTGGTCATTGTTTAAGTGTCTGAGTTGGCTTCGGTAATGAGTGACGTCACAAAAGGTGTCTACCGGAGAGTGGTTGGGTGTACGCTGTGTTCTGTCGGTGTCTTTTGTGCTTGGCCGGAGTTGGCGAGTGTGCTGCTGTCTGGTCGCTGTGAACTTTTTGTTCAACTTATAATAATTTTGTGAGATCTAGGTGCGGACTTCAGTTTTTTTCTGGACTTACATTATTTGACCTGATTTTTCGGTAATTGTCTTTGCGTAACTATACGAACTTTATTTTTGGTTAGGGCATTTGAGGCAGCTGTCAACTGCAGCTGATTTCTGCGGTTGTTGTTTACATTCGTGTGTATTCAGGATAATGAATTTTGTTTTACGTCTCGACTGATGGTGGTAAACTGCGCTTTGATTGTTTGAATGTTGGTGTTGGTTTTCGTGAAGTACATCGCAGTTAAGCGAACTTTCCTCTCTCGTGCTTCTGTATTCTATGTTCTGCTCGCATTACATATATTAATTACTGTTTAATTGCCGGCCTGGGCGGCCGAGCGGCTCTAGGCGCTACAGTCTGGAACCGCACGACCGCTACGGCCGCAGGTTCGAATCCTGCCTCGGGATGGATGTGTGTGATGTCCTTAGGTTAGTTAGGTTTAAGTAGTTCTAAGTTCTAGGGGACTGATGACCTCAGAAGTTAAGTCCAATAGTGCTCAGAGCCATTTGAACAATTTTTTTTGAATTACTGTTTAATTCTTTTTAATTTGTTCCTGAATTACATATAAGGCCACCATTCACGAATGTGTGAACATTATTCAATAAACATTTTTTTGGTTTAAAATATAACCCTCTGGTATTATCACATCATTAATTCTATCGTATCACGTCATTCATACTCTTCGCTAACTTGTACACGTATTAGAAAGGATCTGAGGATTAGCTGTGTGTAAAGTATCTGGGATTTATAGTGACTGCTGCATGACCGACACTTCTTATAAAAAAACGTGTCAAACCAGCAAATTAGTTCGTTCGTGGTCCATACAAATTGCAGCCCATAAAACAGCCGGTGCGCTCGTAAAGACACTGGTGGTAGCGTGATAACTGCAGAGCACCGTCACGTCTGTAGGTAATGCGTTGTGCACCGTGCTCCCAGGTCATGTACGGCCACGTTATTAGTGGTGTCTGTGCCGTGTACGAGTTTCCGTGGTCGGAGTGTCCGAGGCAAATGACTCTCAAGTCCTGCAACCGTGGATCGACTGTTGTTCACTGTGCGTTCCATACCTGCGTTTACAGAGCCGCCACTAACGACGGGTGGCCGCTTACCTGCGGCTCGATCGTGGCCAGTTCGGCGGTTCATAAAGTTGTGTACGTCACAAAAGCTAAACTATCGGCCTTCGTACTCCATACTAGGGGGAAATGAAGTACAATGACCTCGCAATGTGCGCTCGGAAACGTACAAGGGGCGTACAACAAATAAAGAAACGGATTTATTTCTCGGTCAGTTTCTGTTGAAAAAATGAGGAATTTGTAGTGGAACATCATGAAATATTCCCGCTTCTGCCCCTATAATTTCATGAAGTTCCGATAGATGGTAACAAAGCCTTCAAAATGCCATCTTTAACCAGAACATAGCAGATATTCATAGATTCTTGCAGAATGTTTGCAGAGACCTGGCAATGAACAAAAGCAGGGTGAGTCGTTGGGCGAGGCTTCAGTCATCATCGCAACGAGGTCGCGCAGACCCGTCCGATATCCCGCTTGCTGGCCGGCCGCACACAGCTGTGACTCCTGCAATGTTGGAACGTGCGGACACTCTCATTCGAGGTGATCGACGGATCGCAATCAACTGGGCTTCTCAGTTAATAGGTATGACACACTTGTCCACCAGATGGGTTACTCAAAGGTGTGTACACGCTGGGTTCCCCGCAGCCTTACAGAAGACCGTAAACAGCAAGGAATTGCTTGCACGTAATGAGGCTGATCGTCGAACATCGTCACAGGCAATGAACATGGGTTCACCACTTCGAATTGGAAACAAAACCTCAATCAAATGGTTCCAATGGTTCTAAGCACTGTGGGACTTAACAGCTGAGGTTATCAGTCCCCTAGACTTAGAACTACTTAAACCTAACTAACCTAAGGATAGCACACACATCTATGCCCGAGGCAGGATTCGAACCTGCGACCGTAGCAGCCGCGTGATTCCGGACCGAAGCTCCTAGAACCGCTCGGCCACAACGGCCGGCAACCACAATCCAGGGAGTGGTGCCACACCATCTCTCCTCCGAAGAAAAAATCAAATCCGGCCCCTCGGCCGGTAAAGTAACGGCGACAGTCTTCTGAAACTACGAAAGCTTATTCTTATGTCCTCCTTCATGGAGCAACGATCAGCTCTAAAGTGTATTGTGGTGCGCTCATGAAATTGAAGAAACGATTTCAGTGTGTTCTTCGCCACAAAAACGTAAACGAACTTCTCCTTCTCCATGATAAGGCGAGGTCTCACACAAATCCGTCCCATGCCTCACACAGTCCGACTGCCATCTGTTTAGCCCAATGAAGGATGCATCCCACTGTAAGCAATGCAGGTCATTGAAGCAGTAGGACTCTGGTTTCGACGTCGACCAATAGAGTGGTACCATGCGGGTAGAAAGGTCCTCCCAGTAAGGTGGCGTAAGGCCGTCGCACTGAACGGAGATTTTGTGGAAAAAAAAAGAAAAGAGAAAAGGCATCTGTAGGCAAAAGAGTGGGAAATAATATGGTGTATTGGAATACTGAATGTAACCAACCTAGTTTCAGAAAAAATACGAGGGTGAGTCAAATGAAAACCTAAAATATTTTTTAAATATAATTTTTTGTGCAGAAGTGGTACAAAACTTTTCAACATAATCTCCCCCAAGCTCAATGCAAGTCCTCCAGCGCTTACAAAGTGCATAAATTCTTTTAGAAAAAAATTCTTTTGGTAGTCCGCGCAACCACTCATGCACCGCGTGGCGTACCTCTTCATCAGAACGGAACTTCTTTCCTCTCGTTGCGCCTTTGAGTGGTCCAAACATATGGAAATCACTTGGGGCAAGGTATGGTGAGTATGGTGGATGAGGAAGACACTCAAAATGCAGGTCTGTGATTGTTGCAACTGTTGTACGGGCGGCGTGGGGCCTTGCATTTTCATGTTGCAAAAAGGACACCTGCTGACAGCAATCCACGTCGCTTTGATTTGATTGCAGGCCGCAGATGAATTTTTAGGAGATCTGTGTATAATGCACTGGTGACAGTGGTATGTAATTCTGCAAAATGACGCCTTTTTCGTCCCAAAAGGGAGTCAGCATAACCTTCCCTGCTGATGGTTCTGTTCGAAACTTCTTTGGTTTTGATGATGAGGAATGGTGCCATTCCTTGCTCGCTCTCTTCGTTTCCGGTTGGCGAAAGTGAACCCAGGTTTCCTTCTCAGTAACGATTCTTGCAAGGAAGCCATCACCTTCTCGTTCAAAGCGCCCAAGAAGTTCTTCACAAGCATCAACACGTCGTACTCTCATTTCAGGAGTCAGATGCTGTGGCACCCATCTTGCAGACACTTTGTGAAACTGGAGCACATCATGCACAATATGGTGTGCAGACCCATGACTAATCTGTAAGCATCTGCAATGCCATTCAGTGTCACCCGGCGGTTTTCCTTCACTATAGCTTCAACTGCTATAATGTTCTGTAGAGTCACAACTCGTTGTGCCTGACCTGCATGGGGAGCATCTTCAACTGAAGTCACACCATTTGCGAACTTCCTACTCCATTCGTAGCTTGCTGCTGTGACAAACACGCATCACCGTACTGAACCTTCATTCTTCGATGAATTTCAATAGGTTTCACACCTTCACTACGCAAAAACCCAATAACAGAACGCTGTTCTTCCCTGGTGCAAGTCGCAAGTGGGGCGGCCATCTTTATACTGATACTGCGACGGTATGTGTGCATCTGCACTATGCTGCCACCTACAGGCCATTCTGCACGCTGTTTGTAGCACGCTTACCAACTTACAGGATAACAGCGCGAAATTTCGATTTGTTATTACAAATTTAAGGCTTTCATTTGACTCACCCTCGTAAACCGGGTGATCAAAAAGTCAGTATAAATTTGAAAACTGAATAACTCACAGAATAATGTAGATAGAGAGGTACAAATTGACACACATGCTTGGAATGACATTGGATTTTATTAGAACAAAAAAAAATGTTCAAAAAATGTCCGACAGATGGCGCTTCATCTGATCAGAATAGCAATAATTAGCATAACAAAGTAAGACAAAGCAAAGATATTGTTCTTTACTGGAAATGCTCAATATGTCCACCATCATTCCTCAGCAATAGCTGTAGTTGAGGAATAATGTTGTGAACAGCACTGTAAAGCATGTCCGGAGTTATGGTGAGGCATTGGCGTCGGATGTTGTCTTTCAGCATCCCTAGAGATGTCGGTCGATCACGATACACTTGCGACTTCAGGTAACTCTAAAGCCAATAATCGCACGGACTGAGGTCTGGGGACCTGGGAGGCCAAGCATGACGACAGTCGTGGCTGAGCACACTATCATCACCAAACGACGCACGCAAGAGATCCTTCACGCGTCTAGCAATATGGGGTGGAGCGCCATCCTGCATAAACATAGTACGTTCCAGCAGGTGTTTATCAGCCAGGCTGGGGATGATGCGATTCTGTAACATATCGGCGTACCTCTCACCCGTCACAGTAGCAGTTTTTCTATCCAACGCCATCTGTCGGACATTTTGTGAACTTTTTTGGGGGGTTCTAATAAAACCCCATGTCATTCCAAGCATGTGTGTCAATTTTTACCTCTTTATCTACATTATTCCGTGGTTTATTAAGTTTTCGAATTTATACTGACTTCTTGATCACCCGGTATGTTGAATTGCTTACTGAATGTCCCTCGTATATGATATCGTTATGTGTAGCTCCAACTCCTGCTAGTGCGGGAACTCGTCTTACGGATGACCCTGCGCATAGCCTAGTCCAGAGAGAGTGACAGTGTTGTGCTGCCATGCTGCAGGCTTCATGCTGTTCTCGTTCTGGGCGTGGAACGTGATCTGCGCGCCCGACGTCTTCTCCTGGAACTTCAGCTTCATGCTGCTCAACATGGGCCAGCTGGTCTACATCATCTACCAGATGCGGCCCGTCAAGTTCGACCCGGAGCTCGAGGAGGCCTACCACACGCTCTTCGAGCCGTTTAAGGTAACCACCACTTGCACAAGCCAAATTACTCCTCCTCCTTTAAGATAGTTCTACTTTATGTTATGTTAACCGGGGACCTAGAAACGACGGAGAGGCTCCGTCCCCGCCGCAGTCGCAGTGGTCCGCAACCCCACGACGACTACCGCAGTCCACTTCATCCCTCCACCGCCCCACACCGAACCCAGGGTTATTGTGCGGTTCGGCCCCCGGTGGACCCCCCCCAGGGGAATGTCTCACACCAGACGAGTGTAACCCCTTTGTGGTAATGGTGGTGTACGCGTACGTGGAGAACTTGTTTGCGCAGTATTCGCCGACATAGTGTAGCTGAGGCGGAATAAGGGGAACCAGCCCGCATTCGCCGAGGCAGATGGAAAACCGCCTAAAAACCATCCACAGACTGGCCGGCTCACCGGACCTCGACACAGATCCGCCCGGGAGGACTCGTGCCGGGGACCAGGCGCTCCTTCCCGCCCGGAAAGCCGTGCTTTAGACGGCACGGCCAACCAGGCGGGCTACTTATACTTTAATTCAGCATGTAATCGTACGTACGCTAACTTGGATGACGAAAGAATCGTGCCGCGGTTGCACAGTTCCTTGTGGCGGAGTAGTTGTACGCGGACATCTACTCGTACATTGCGCAATTCATCAAGCGGTGTGTGGTGGATGGTACTCCTGGTATCACTGTCTTCCCTCCTCCCTCCCCCAACCCTTTTACGAATGGAACTCGGGTAGAACATTGTATGTAAAGCTTCATATGATCTCCGTCTGCTGTGATCTGTTCGTGCTCGTTTATTGTGACGGCTGAGGAAGTGACGTGTGTGGCTCGTCTCAAACGTACCCTCTCGGAACGTCAGCAGTCAACCTCCGAATAATGCTCATTGCCTCTGTTATGTGTCGACAGAAGTGCCGACACAGTGTTATTATGAAGGGGCCGAATAGGGCACGCGTCAACTCACGCCGTCCTGCGTTAAGTCTGAAACAGGATAACTGTTGAATGGTAGCAAGAAAAGTACGTAGTTGCTTTATACTTAACTTTTATTCTCTGATGAATACAGCGTTCTTCTTGAGACATTTATACTATAACTCTCAAAGTAGGTAAGGCTAATGGCGCCTTGCTAGGTCGTAGTCATGTGCTTAGCTGAAGGCTATTCTAACTGTCTCTCGGCAAATGAGAGGAAGGCCTCGTACGTCTAGTCGCTAGCAATGTCGTCCGTACAACTGGGGCGAGTGCTAGTCCGTCTTTCTAGACCTGCCATGTGGTGGCGCTAGGTCTGCAAGTACTGACAGTGGCGACACGCGGGTCCGACACGTACTAATGGACCGCGGCCGATTTAAGCTACCACCTAGCAAGTGTGGTGTCTGGCGGTGACACCACATTCCTCCCCCGCAAATCGGCGAACGGTCGTGTTATAAGGCTTCCGCCCGCCGTGGGGAGGGCCCCATGTTGACGTATGCGACGAGGTGGGGAGCCTAACAACAGGCGAGGCTGTGCCACCCGCACCCGGCCATTCGGTCCGAGGGGAGCTAGGAAACGCCTGGAAACCTACTCCAGGGTGCACGTCAACATGCGGCGTATGCGCCCGTAATGAGACAGGGTCGACCTCCATTGCGTCGGGGTATCCGACTCGCGATGACGCCATGTGGTCCGGAGCGGGCAAGTGTTCCATGGCGGAGGACAGCTGGTCACGGGAAGCGATCGGCGGCGCGTGACCCAGGGAGGCGGTTGGCGGCTGCAGCGAAGCGTCCACTGCGGGCGGCGTCGGCGGCGGCTGCTGCGGCGACGGCGGCTGCGCGACGCCATGAGGCAAAATGGAAGGCATCGTCGGTAACACCTGGGGATGAGGCGAGCCAGTAGATGGGTCCCCAGGGCGCTGACCGGACGGCTCCGTCGCTGAAAGCAGACGGGGAGCGGCAGAACCCAGGCGACGACAGAGGCGCAGCTGATTGAGATGCCGACGCACCTCACCAGAGGCCCCCAAAACCAAATACATCGCGCGGCCGAGGCAGCGAAGAATGCGCCCTGCGAGCCAACGCCGTGAACCGCGATAGTTGCGATAGAATACCACGTCGCCTGGAGCAAAAGCAGGAGTCTGCCGCTGCACAGGAACCTGATGCGGCGGATGCAGCAAAGACATCAAGGTTCGATGAGGACGACCGTGAAGCAACTCAGCCGGCGAGCGACCATCGCGGGTCTGAGAGCGATACGAAGACAAAAAGAGCAACAACGCGTCCTCCCGAGAATGCGACTCTTTCAACTTCAACATCTGTGACTTGAAAGTCCGGACCAAACGTTCCGCGGCACCGTTTGACTGAGGCGAAAACGGCGCGGATGTCAGATGTTGAATACCATTGGCCTTGCAGAATGACTGAAATTCTGCGGACATGAATTGTGGGCCATTGTCGGAAACAATAGTCTGTGGAAGACCTTCAATGCAAAAGATAGCAGACAACGCTTGGATGGTGGCAGATGACGTCGTGGAAGACATCCGGACAACAAAAGGAAAATTACTGAAGGAATCGACAACAACCAACCATCGAGCATTCCAGAATGGACCAGCAAAATCTATGTGTAAGCGTTGCCATGGGGAAGTGGCTTTTGGCCAAGCAAAGAATTTCCGCGGCGGTGCGGATTGTTGTTCGGCACACGCCATGCAAGAAGAGCACATATTCGTAATCGCAGCATCGATTCCGAACCAAGTACAGTGCTGACGAGCAAGTTGTTTCGTACGCACTATACCCCAATGTCCTTGGTGGAGAAGCTTTAAGACAGATGACTGTAACGAACGTGGGACCACGACCCTAGACTGATCATTATCAGAACGCAACAACAAAACACCACGTCGTACAAAAGTCTCTCCTTGTGAGCAAAAAATCTGCGAACCAACGGATCCTCGATCCGTGACTTCGACAAGGGCCATCGTGTAGCAACAAAACGCAAAACGGTAGCAAGGACAGGGTCAGCAGCTGTGGCTGTAGCTACACGACGAAAATCAATCGGAAACGATTCGACCACGTCATCGGTTTCCGCATCAATGAACATGCAAGCAAGTTCGGAAGAATCGAATGCTTTATCCTCGGCAACAGGCAAACGGGACAACGCATCAGCGTTGCCGTGCTTAGCAGTGGACCGGTACAAGATATCGTAGCGGTACTGCGAGAGGAAAATAGACCAGCGAATGAATTTCTGCGCTGTACGTGGAGGTACAGGCTTGTTCGGATGAAAAAGCGATGTCAAAGGTTTGTGGTCTGTAATGATGGTAAAGTGACGACCATACAAGAAATCGTGAAACTTCGTAACACCAAACACGAGAGCCAAAGCTTCTTTCTCTATCTGGGAATAATTTCTTTGCGCTGACGAGAGCAATTTGGACGCAAAGGCAATAGGGCGATCATGCGAACCATCTTTGTGCGCAAGCACAGCACCGATCCCGAAATCCGATGCATCTACCATCAACAAAAGGGGTTTCTGGGGATCGAATGGCGTAAGGCAAGTATTTGAAAGCAACGCCGATTTCAATTGGCGAAAGGCGCGTTCGCATTCCGTCGACCAGACGAACGGAACACCTTTACGGCGTAAGCGATGAAGCGGAGCTGAAATGGAAGAGGCATTGCGCAGAAAGCGATGATAATAATTAATTTTTCCCAACACACTCTGTAGCTGCTTCACATTTTGCGGCGAAGGCAAGTCCTGTATGGCACGGAGGTGCTCTGGACTCGGATGTATGCCTTGAGCATTGATTACATGTCCCAGATATGGCAAGTCACGAGCAAAAAACACACATTTGTCCTTCCTCAAACGAAGACCATTCTGTCGCAAGACCTGAAATAATGTCCGGAGATTTTGTAAATGTTCCGCTTCTGTCTTTCCGGAGATCACTATATCGTCCAGATAGTTTGCTGCAGTAGGGACCGACGCACAAATAGTTTGTAAATATTGCTGAAACAATGCAGGGGCGGATGCACACCCGAATGGCAGTCTTTTGAATCTGTACAATCCAAGATGCGTGTTAACCACCAATACGCGCTGGGATTCTTCGTCCACCGGTATTTGCAAGTACGCATCTGCTAGGTCCAACTTTGAAAAATATTTTCCCGGGCACAGTTTGTCAAAAAGATCTTCCGGGCGGGGCAAAGGAAAAGTAGCAGTCACTAGTTGTGGATTCACTGTTGCTTTGAAGTCCACGCAAAGTCTCAATTTGCCGGAAGGTTTTTGCAAAATCACTAAGGGTGAGGCCCAGAGAGAAGCCTGCACACGTTCAATGACACCTTGCGATTCTAAATCTTTTAATGTTCTTGCGACCTCATCACGCAATGCGTGGGGAACATTGCGCGCTCTGAAATATTTCGGTTGCGCGTTGACTTTGAGTTCCAAATGTGCTTCATAGTTCTTAGCGCAACCAAGGCCCGGTGCAAAAATGTCTGCAAATTCCTCACATAGACTAGAAACACTGGCTGAAGGCACAGTCTGGTTCACTGAGAGAACCTGATTCACAATAGACAAGTTAAACAAATGAAATAAATCTAAACCAAACAAGTTCACTGCAGCAGAAGAACGAAGAACGTAAAACGACACAAGTTTTGTTTGTCCCTTGTATGTTGCAAGAAGGCTGCACTGTCCTAACACAGGGATATGCTGTCCTGAATAACTAGTGAGCTGAACTTTTGCGGCACGCAACGGCGGTGCGCCCAGTTGTTTGTACGTAGCGTGATTGAGCAATGAAACTGCAGCTCCGGTATCGAGCTGGAACGGTATCACTTGTCCGGCAAAGTCCAAATCTACAAAGAGTTTATTGTCCTGCTGACGACAAGAGCGACTGTTTTGTGCAAGGTGAACAGACACTGGTACAGAATCACTTGCGACGTGACGGGATTGCCGTCGACGTCGACGCACACTTTTTGTGGGACGAACACAGTCACTGTTAGAAAGAGTAACACTGGGCGGAGTGGCATTAACTACGTGAATGTCCATGGGCGAAGGTTCCCGAGCCTGAGTGTCCGTGGTTCGATTCCGGCGCGAAGCAAAGGGCCTGGAACGGTTGTGATTGTCTGATCTGAGCTTTTTCTGGCAAACACTTTGAACATGTCCTTTCTTGTGACAGTAAAAGCAAATAGCTTGGCGTGACGGGCAATTTTCACGCGAATGTCTAGTAGCACACCGCGGGCATGATTTCACTGCATTTGCGGGCTGGCGAGGCACACCTGGTTTAGAGCGCGGCGTCAGCTGCGTCGAAGTGCGCGAGGGCCGGTTACCGGGCCGCGCAGCGCGTCCAGCGGGCCGGTTAATGTTACACACTGCTGGCGAAGCTTCAAAAGATTCCTGAGCACAGTCAAGTGTGTCTTGCCTATCCAATATGTCTATCACTTGTTGAAGGGAGGGATTAACGAGTTTCAAAATCTGTTCCCTTATGCGAACATCAGAAACGTTCTGTGCTATTGCATCACGCACCATTGTATCTGAATAAGGAAGGCCACAGTCACACTGAAATTCACAATCCCTAGTAAGGCCTTGCAAAGTTGCAACCCACTCCCTATTAGTTTGACCGGCCGTACGTTTCGTACGAAAGAACGTATACCGTTTTGCAACCACATTAACTGTTTCTTTGAAATAGGCATCTAAAGCCGACACAATTTCTTCGTAGGACAGAGTTGCTACGTCGCGTCGGGGAAACAATTTCACTATCACACGATACGTTCGCACGCCGACACAAGACAATAAGTGAGGCTGCCGCTCGTTACCTTGAATTCTGTAGGCGGCGAGATGGAATCCAAACTGTCGGGACCACTCCGGCCATGCTTCCTGCGCCGCGTCAAAATTGCGAAACGGCGGTGCAACTGCATGTTGTGGCTGCGGGAGCGGCGAAGCTGCGGCGGCCGCATCGTTTTGCAGCGCACGTTGACCCTGGACGAGCTGTCCCAGGGCATCCAATAACGCCTGCGTCTGCTGATTCTGCAAGCGATAAAATTCGGACAGTACATCTGGAGATTGTGGCGAAGCCATGACAAGTAAATGTAAGCAATTAGAAAGAACAAAACCCTTTTTTAACTCGTCGCCAATGTTATGTGTCGACAGAAGTGCCGACACAGTGTTATTATGAAGGGGCCGAATAGGGCACGCGTCAACTCACGCCGTCCTGCGTTAAGTCTGAAACAGGATAACTGTTGAATGGTAGCAAGAAAAGTACGTAGTTGCTTTATACTTAACTTTTATTCTCTGATGAATACAGCGTTCTTCTTGAGACATTTATACTATAACTCTCAAAGTAGGTAAGGCTAATGGCGCCTTGCTAGGTCGTAGTCATGTGCTTAGCTGAAGGCTATTCTAACTGTCTCTCGGCAAATGAGAGGAAGGCCTCGTACGTCTAGTCGCTAGCAATGTCGTCCGTACAACTGGGGCGAGTGCTAGTCCGTCTTTCTAGACCTGCCATGTGGTGGCGCTAGGTCTGCAAGTACTGACAGTGGCGACACGCGGGTCCGACACGTACTAATGGACCGCGGCCGATTTAAGCTACCACCTAGCAAGTGTGGTGTCTGGCGGTGACACCACAGCCTCTCTTGTAAAGTCCGCCACTAGAGTCTGTTGCGCATTTCGGCGAGACTCTCAAACATAATGAAAATGGTTCAAATGGCTCTAAGCACTATGGGACTTACCATTTTAGGTCATCAGTCCCCTAGACTTAGAACTACTTAAACCTAACTAACCTAAGGACACCACACACATCCATGCCCGAGGCAGGATTCGAACCTGCGACAGCAGCAGCAGCGAGGTTTCGTGCTGAAGTGCCTAGAACCGCTCGGCCACAGCGGCCGGCCTCTCAAACATAGCAAGTGCTCCAGTGACCACACGCGCCGCTCATAGTTGGATCTTCTCTAACACTTCTGTTAATGTAGTCCGATAGAGGCTCCAGACAGTTGAGCAATATTAATTTTAATTTTAATAACTAACAGCCTCAGTTGCACCGTTTACCTAGAATTTACCTAGGTTTCAGTCGGGATAACCCAACCTTCTTCAGAATAACAGTAACTACCGTTTGTCCATAGTGGCTGTCGTCAAGCTAAAGCCGCGATGCGGCAGCCACGGGTGCTGTACTGGAACAGTCGCGGTCGCGAAGTGGGGCCGAGGCAGTTCCAGATAACTTTTATAGTCTGACCATAATTTATGGATTTGTAGGTTTAGCTTGACGATGTCCAATATGGACAAACGGTAGTAGCTGTTATTCTGAAGAAGGTTGCGTTATGCCGACTGAAACCTAGGTAAATTCTAGGTAAACGGTGCAACTGAGTCTGTTAATTATTAAAATTAAAATTAATCTTTACACAGTTGCTGACAGGGCCGCGAAATGTTTGAGGTATTTAATTTGAGCAATACTCAATTCCTTAGCCAAGAAGACGAATTAAATATTCCAGAAATCGAATCTAGAATAACTGCCAACATGAATATGGGAATCCTCGGTGTACCTAACCAGCTTAAATCACTTAATAAAGGTCAACATTGTATACCAGTGAGGTTACTTTCACAGTATGCTGATACTTAGCAATCATACATTACCGCTCCCTCGTCGAGTGATCCGTACCTAAAGCCTGGGGAGCTGCATAAGGCACACCAATACCCTAAAAAGGAAAAGGTGTAATCCTCTGAATTACAGACCAATATCGCTAACCTCGATCTGCAGTAGGATTTTGGAACATAAGCTGTGTTCAAACATTATGAATTATCTCGAAGAAAACGATTTATTGTCAAATAGTCAGCAGGGATTCAGAAAATACCACTCTTGTGAAACTCAACTAGTTCTTTATTCAAGAGTGCTATCGACAGCGTATGTCAAATTGATGGTATATTTTTAAATTTCCAAAAGGCTTTCAGTACGTCTTGGATCACCGACTTCTCCGTTGTGAGACATTACACTCGTAGAAACACTCTGTATCCAAATCTGGTCAGGCTTGCGACGGATGCTCCAAATAAATTTCGTGGTACTTGACTTCACGATGTAAATATTATTGGCACGGCCATGTATAAAGCAGTTGTTGAGTCTGGGTGTTCCAAAGAAAGATGACGTGGATAATAAGAGCAGACAATCTCATTGAATAAAAGTTGTTAATGTACTTAAAAGATTCAAGTTGCCAAGTTCGTCATAAAATGACGTGTATTGCTCATTATGCAAATGGACTGACGTTTGATAGGAAGTCTACATTGCAGATGAGACGAAATAAAATAACCCAGTAAGCATTTGTGCATTTGATCCAAGTGTAGCTCACCTGCAGCTAACCAATAGCTTCAAATGAAAAAGTACTTCCCAACAGATACTTTCAGCCACTAAACAAAATTGCTTTATATTACCAGTGCCTTTCGTATCAGTCTTTTTTATCTGCTTATTTCGTGTGGATTAACTTTTCGTATGAGTTTTTGGCCCGAAATGGCTACAAAATACTTCCTTACTTCTCCCATCTATCCTCTAAGTAGTTACCTTCGATCTCCAAAAGATGTCACGCTACGCAAGTTTTGTTATCCCACATCGGTCTAATGCGGAGAGCAGATGTTGGTAACCGACAAATCAAGTTGGATAGCATGACAGAAATATACGCTACTTGTAGAAGGAAAAGAAGAAAGTAACAGAGCTTCCCGTTCGAAAAGGAATCTCTAAATACTTGTGGCGTGTCGTCTGAGGGCTCAGGAAGTGGACACAGTCCTTGCAGTGAAGATGATGGCTCTATGACGATCTCAGAATCACATGCTTTACCTACGTATTCGATGCTACAGTAACTATTTGTATTCACAAATTGAAAATTGTGCACAGGCGTGCAAAACGTAAGGACGAAAGTAACTTTCGCAGGATGTCTCGCTGCCAAGCAACACAGCTCGAAGAAACTTGGAACTACACTCCTGGAAATTGAAATAAGAACACCGTGAATTCATTGTCCCAGGAAGAGAAAACTTTATTGACACATTCCTGGGGTCAGATACATCACATGATCACACTGACAGAACCACAGGCACATAGACACAGGCAACAGAGCATGCACAATGTCGGCACTAGTACAGTGTATATCCACCTTTCGCAGCAATGCAGGCTGCTATTCTCCCATGGAGACGATCGTAGAGATGCTGGATGTAGTCCTGTGGAACGGCTTGCCATGCCATTTCCACCTGGCGCCTCAGTTGGACCAGCGTTCGTGCTGGACGTGCAGACCGCGTGAGACGACGCTTCATCCAGTCCCAAACATGCTCAATGGGGGACAGGTCCAGAGATCTTGCTGGCCAGGGTAGTTGACTTACACCTTCTAGAGCACGTTGGGTGGCACGGGATACATGCGGACGTGCATTGTCCTGTTGGAACAGCAAGTTCCCTTGCCGGTCTAGGAATGGTAGAACGATGGGTTCGATGACGGTTTGGATGTACCGTGCACTATTCAGCGTCCCCTCGACGATCACCAGTGGTGTACGGCCAGTGTAGGAGATCGCTCCCCACACCATGATGCCGAGTGTTGGCCCTGTGTGCCTCGGTCGTATGCAGTCCTGATTGTGGCGCTCACCTGCACGGCGCCAAACACGCATGCGACCATCATTGGCACCAAGGCAGAAGCGACTCTCATCGCTGAAGACGACACGTCTCCATTCGTCCCTCCATTCACGCCTGTCGCGACACCACTGGAGGCGGGCTGCACGATGTTGGGGCGTGAGAGGAAGACGGCCTAACGGTGTGCGGGACCGTAGCCCAGCTTCATGGAGACGGTTGCGAATGGTCCTCGCCGATACCCCAGGAGCAACAGTGTCCCTAATTTGCTGGGAAGTGGCGGTGCGGTCCCCTACGGCACTGCGTAGGATCCTACGGTCTTGGCGTGCATCCGTGCGTCGCTGCGGTCCGGTCCCAGGTCGACGGGCACGTGCACCTTCCGCCGACCACTGGCGACAACATCGATGTACTGTGGAGACCTCACGCCCCACGTGTTGAGCAATTCGGCGGTACGTCCACCCGGCCTCCCGCATGCCCACTATACGCCCTCGCTGTCCGTCAACTGCACATACGGTTCACGTCCACGCTGTCGCGGCATGCTACCAGTGTTAAAGACTGCGATGGAGCTCCGTATGCCACGGCAAACTGGCTGACACTGACGGCGGCGGTGCACAAATGCTGCGCAGCTAGCGCCATTCGACGGCCAACACCGCGGTTCCTGGTGTGTCCGCTGTGCCGTGCGTGTGATCATTGCTTGTACAGCCCTCTCGCAGTGTCCGGAGCAAGTATGGTGGGTCTGACACACCGGTGTCAATGTGTTCTTTTTTCCATTTCCAGGAGTGTAGAACAGCTGACACACTTACTCAAAGACAATATCTACACTGAAGTCAGTAAATTTGTGATGGGCCTTTGGATCTTAAGAGGTGAGACTCTGGAACGTGCTCCCATGCTGGCAACGAGGCTGGCAAGGAATTACGTGGCAGGGCTCCCCACTCCTCTACCGGCGTGGCTCACGACTGACGGGTGGGCGTTGGTGCGTGAGGACGTGATCAAACACGAGATTGCTGTGCATGTGTTATTCTGGTTACGATGGAAAGCATGTCCAAAAGGATCGGACACTACGACGGCTACAGCAGTTATGAAATAAATAAATTCGCAGTTGCGAATAAGGACGACCGTTAGCTGTAGACGACTGTAGACGAATCAATGTCCAAACGAACTTTGCATCGTAATCAGAATAACACAGGCACTGCAATATCGTATTTACCTGCCGATAACGAGCAAGCGGCTTTCAAGTACAACGTCTGACCTGTAGGGGAATATACGAGGGTCACTCCAAAAGAAATGCACACTACTTTTTTTTAAATCCATCTTTTATTCTACATGTTTGAAAGTTTTACAGTGTGTAGATACATACTTTAGGAACAATATTTTCATTTTTACACATAATTTTCACCCCCCTCAACTGCCTTACGCCATCTTGGAACAAGCGCCTGTATACCCGCACGGTAAAATTCTGGATCAACCTGTTGGAGCCACTGTTTGGCAGCGTGCACAAGGGAGTCATCATCTTCAAACCTTGTTCCACGAAGAGAGTCTTTCAGTTTCCTAAAGAGATGATAGTCACATGGAGCCAGGTCAGGACTGTAAGGCGGGTGTTTCAGTGTTGTCCATCCAAGTTTTGTGATCGCTTCCATGGTTTTTTGACCGACATGTGGCCGTACATTGTCGTGCAGTACAAAACATCCTGATTTTGCCGATGTGGTCGAACACGACTCAGTCGAGCTTGAAGTTTCATCAGTTTTGTCACATATGGATCAGAATTTATGGTGGTTTCACTTGGCACGATGTCCACAAGCGAGAGTCCTTCGGAATCGAAAAACACCGTAGCCATAACTTTTCCAGCAGAAGGTGTGGTTTTGATTTTTTTTTATTTGGTGAATTTGCACGGTGCCACTCCATTGATTGCCTCTTCGTGTCTGGTGAAAAATGACGGAAGCATGTTTCATCACTTGTCACAATTCTTCCAAGAAATTCATCTCCACCATTCTCGTACTGTTCCAAAAGTTCGCTGCATACCGTTTTTCTTGTTTCTTTGTGAGCCACTGTCAACATCTTGGGAACCCATCTGGCTCGAACCTTTTTTAACGCCAACACTTCCATTATTCTGCAAACACTTCCTTCCCCTATCCCAACGTAGTGTGACAATTCGTTCACTGTGATGCGTCTGTCAGCAGTCACCAATTCGTTAACTCTCTGCACATTGTCTGAAGTGCGTGCAGTACGAGGCCTGCCGCTGCGAGGACAATCCTCAATATTGCCGTGCCCGCTTTCATCACGTAACCTGCTTGCCCACCGACTAACTGTACTGCGATCGACAGCAGCATCTCCATACACCTATTTCAACCTCTTGTGGATGTTTCCCACCGTCTCGTTTTCGCAGCACAGGACTTCTATGACAGCACGTTGCTTCTGACGAACGTCAAGTGTAGCAGCCATCTTGAAGGCACGCTGTGGACGGCGCCACTCACGGGAACAGGTTGAACTAAGTTTGAAAACAAGCGGGAAGGATGTATCTACGCACTGTGAAACTTTCACACATGCAGAATGAAAACTGTATTTTTACAAAAGTAGTGTGCATTTCTTTCGGAGTGACCCTTGTACGTAATGGATGTACGACTATAGGTCGTAACTGCATGGCTGACGACATATGGAAGTTTGGGTCTGGCCGTGAGTCGTGCACGGATAGCCAGAAGGTAAGGCGACCGCTCGCGATAAACGAGAAATCCCGGTTCGCGTCGCGGTCCGTACAAATTTTCACTGTCGTCATTATATTGTACATCTGATGGTTGTCCTTGTTCGCAATTGCGAATTCATTTAATGTGATGATATACGTCGCTGCAACACATCCCACACGTGCTCGATGGAACGTAAGTCGGTGGAATGCGCAGGCCAATCCATTCGCCGTATACCCTCTCGTTCCAAGAGTTCCACCACCTACGCAGTTCACTGCGGCCACGCATTGTCGTCCATAAAAATGAACTCTACATCTACATCTACATTTATACTCCGCAAGCCACCCAACGGTGTGTGGCGGAGGGCACTTTACGTGCCATTGTCATTACCTCCCTTTCCTGTTCCAGTAGCGTATGGTTCGCGGGAAGAACGACTGTCTGAAAGCCTCCGTGCGCGCTCTAATCTCTCTAATTTTACATTCGTGATCTCCTCGGGAGGTATAAGTAGGGGGAAGCAATATATTCGATACCTCATCCAGAAACGCACCCTCTCGAAACCTGGCGAGCAAGCTACACCGCGATGCAGAGCGCCTCTCTTGCAGAGTCTGCCACTTGAGTTTGTTAAGCATCTCCGTAACGCTATCACGGTTACCAAATAACCCTGTGACGAAACGCGCCGCTCTTCTTTGGATCTTCTCTATCCCCTCCGTCAACCCGATCTGGTACGGATCCCACACTGATGCGCAATACTCAAGTATAGGTCGAACGAGTGTTTTTTAAGCCACCTCTTTTGTTGATGGACTACATTTTCTAAGGACTCTCCCAATGAATCTCAACCTGGTACCCGCCTTACCAACAATTAATTTTATATGATCATTCCACTTCAGATCGTTCCGCACGCATACTCCCAGACATTTTACAGAAGTAACTGCTACCATGTTTGTTCTGCTATCATATAATCATACAATAAAGGATCCTTCTTTCTATGTATTCGCAATACATTACATTTGTCTATGTTAAGGGTCAGTTGCCACTCCCTGCACCAAGTGCCTATCCGCTGCAAATCTTCCTGCATTTCGCTACAATTTTCTAATGCTGCAACTTCTCTGTATATTACAGCATCATCCGCGAAAAGCCGCATGGAACTTCCGACTCTATCTACTAGGTCATTTATATATATTGTGAAAAGCAGTGGTCCCATAACACTCCCCTGTGGCACGCCAGAAGTTACTTTAACGTCTGTAGACGTCTCTCCATTGATAACAAGATGCTGTGTTCTGTTTGCTAAAAACTCTTCAATCCAGCCACACAGCTGGTCTGATATTCCGTAGGCTCTTACATTGTTTATCAGGCGACAGTGCGGAACTGTATCGAACGCCTTCCGGAAGTCAAGGAAAATAGCATCTACCTGGGAGCCTGTATCTAATATTTTCTGGGTCTCATGAACAAATAAAGCGAGTTGGGTCTCACAGGATCGCTGTTTCCGGAATCCATGTTGAATCCTACATAGTAGATTCTGGGTTCCCAAAAACGACATGATACTCGAGCAAAAAACATGTTCTAAAGTGCGGAATGCGCTCCTGAAAACACCCACACGGAAGTGTCACCGTAACACTGACCGCTGAGTGTGCAGTGGTCAAAGACCTGGGGGTCGGTAAACCCAAGCGGCATTGTGGATCCCAACGAGACAATCGATAATGTTGCTGGCCGCGTTGCCTGTTCTCATCTGTCGCCGCGAGACGGTACGTCCGGCTTTCTAGAATTTTTCTCACCATAAAATTCTGTAGCTGAAGAATTAACATCTTCAAAATAGCTTTAATATATTACAAAACACTTAAATTTATACGCAGCAGACTTTTGTCAGGGCAGCCGGAGCCTGGAAATCTCACTCTGAGAAGATAGGATCACTTTACTTGTAAGTTCTTTTTTTATAGGCGGGACTTGTTTCGCAGCATTTTAGCAATGAAATCATGTTCCGATCGAGAAAAAGGAATGGGATGACCCAGGTTTCATTGGCAGCAATTTTCCGCTAGTTTGCGGACCTCAGACGTAAAATAACATAGAGGCTCACGGTATCAAGGGAGCGTTCTATGTCATGTTATGTCTGACGTCCGCTACCTAGCTAAAGGTTTATGACGATGGGCCGTGGGTAATCCCTGTGGTGTCACCGCCAGACACCACACTTGCTAGGTGGTAGCCTTTAAATCGGCGGCGGTCCGTTAGTATACGGCAGACCCGCGTGTCGCAACTATCAGTGATTGCAGACCGAGCGCCGCCACACGGCAGGTCCAGTCTAGAGAGACTCTCTAGCACTCGCCCCAGTTGTACAGCCGACTTTGCTAGCGTTGGTTCACTGTCTACATATGCTCTCATTTGCAGAGACGACAGTTTACCATAGCCTTCAGCTACGTCATTTGCTACGACCTAGCAAGGCGCCATATTCAGTTACTATAATTACTATTTTCAAGAATGTATTCTGAACAGATAATATTGTGAATCATGTACCGTCAAGAGCGACCTTCATCATTAATGGATTAAAGTTAAGTATCAAACTAATTACGTCCGCTTTCTGAATTCTCATTCCTTGTCATGTTCCAGACCTCACGTCAGTATAGTTCTTCCCTCCTCACGCCAGCCTGCGTGAGCTAAAACGCGTGCATTTCGGCCTCCACTCGTAACGCGGTGTTGGCTCTTCTGCTAACACAAAAATCCCGTTCTCTTTTCTCGATCGGAACACCTAAATTCTGCGACATTGGTCATGCCCGTAAATAAAGAGTTATAGCTAAAGCGATCTTATCTTTATACAACATAAATCTGTGAAACTAAAAATATTTACATGTGCTGCACAAAAGACAACCTCAAGTCTGACAAGAACAAAAACGTTAGGAAATTCCGGAAGCTGCTTATTTGCATTCCTCATTGTTATTCTAATACTGGTCACTAGATTGAAACACGGAAACATTATGTGTCGCTAGGTACGCTATCGTCAAGGTTCAACATCTTCGCATACAATATCGTAACATTTTCAGTATTGTACCTCACCCTTTGCGAGTTCCACTAGTATAAAAGAGCGTCGATGATGAACACATTGACTAAAAGTCTGCCTAGCACAGATACAACTCAACTCGCATACACGTAGATGAATTCCGATTCGCAGGACTATCTTCAAGGTAATTTAGCGGGGCTGCCTACCTTCTCTCCCTCCAATTTTGATTTTCCTCGCTTATTTTTAACGTTGCGGCACTACTGAAGAAATAGGAGCAGTGTTTGCAAGACAGGATGTTGTGGCTTCGGACGATGGGAGGGATGGGCGTGCTACGTTCCTGTGGCCCAGGCAAAGCACGCCCATACGAGTGGCAGTCTCAGACAAAATGGATGACTGCAGACATGCGAGTGCAGGTAGGTGGTGTGCCCGGGTGGCATCGCCACGGGGTGCGAGTGTTGGGGGTGGACGTCCTCACTCCTTCACGGCGAGATATTCAGGGACCAGCTGGCTGATCGTCCTCCGCACACTGGTGGGGAAAGTTACACTATTGGCCATTAAAATTGCTACACCAAGAAGAAATGCAGATGATAAACGGGTATTCATTGGACAAATATATTATACTACAACTGACATTCATTACATTTTCACGCAATTTGGGTGCATAGATCCTGAGAAATCAGTACCCAGAACGACCACCTCTGGCCGTAATAACGGCCTTGATACGCCTTGGCATTATGTCAAACAGAGCTAGGATGGCGTGCACAGGTACAGCTGCTCATGCAGCTTCAACACGATACCACAGTTCAACAAGAGTAGTGACTGGCGTATTGTGACGAGCCAGTTGCTCGGCCACCATTGACAAGACGTTTTCAGTTGGTGAGAGATCTGGAGAATGTCCTGGCCAGGGCATCAGTAGAACATTTTCTGTATCCAGAAAGGCCCGTAAAGGACCTGCAACATGCGGTCGTATATTATCCTGCTGAAATGTAGGATTTCGCAGGGATCGAATGAAGGGCAGAGTTACGGGTCGTAACACATCTGAAATGTCACGTCCAGTGTTCGAAGTGCCGTCAGTGCGAACAAGAGGAGGCCGAGACGTGTACCCAGTGGCTCCCCATACCATCACGCCGGGTGATATGCCAGTATGGCGATGACAAATACACGCTTCCAATGTCCGTTCACCGAGATGTCGCCAAACACTAATGCGACAGTCATGATGCTGTAAACAGGACCTGGATTCATCCGAAAAAATGACGTTTTGCCATTCGTGCAACCAGGTTCGTCGTTGAGTACACCATCGCAGGCGCTCCTGTCTGTGATGCAGCGTCAAGGGTAGCCGCACCCATGGTCTCCGAGCTGGTAGTCCATGCTGCTGCCAACGTCGTCTAACTGTTCGTGCAGATGGTTGTTGCCTTGCAAACGTCCCCATCTGTTGACTCAGGGATCGAGACGTGGCTGCACGATTCTTTACAGCCATGCGGATAAGATGACTGTCATCTCGACTGCTAGTGATACGAGGCCGTTGGGATCCAGTACGGCGTTCCGTGTTACCCTCCTGAACGCACCGAGTCCATATTCTGCTAAGTCATTGGATCTTGACCAACGCGAGCAGCAATGTCGCGATACGATAAACCGAAATCGCGATAGGCTACAATCCGACTTTTATCAAAGTCCGAATCGTGATGGTACGCATTTCTCCTCCTTAAACGAGGCATCAAAACAACGTTTCACAAGGTAACTCCGGTCAACTGCTGTTTGTGTATGAGAAATCGGTTGGAAACTTTCCTCATGTCAGCACGTTGTAGGTGTCGCCACCGGCGCCACCCTTGTGTGAATGCTCTGAAAAGCTAATGATTTGAATATCTCAGCATCCTCTTCCTGTCTGTTAAATTTCGCGTCTGTAGCACGTCATCTTCGTGGTGTAGCAATTTTAATGGCCAGTAGTGTAGTACTGCGAGGGGTCCAAGTAACCGCTAGTAACTGACGTTAACAGCCAGTTACAATAATGAACTCTTTTTTTTCCTGATCCTCAAATTTCACTTGTTTCACAATACTTACAGGATAGGCTTTAATTTTATGTGTTTTAATACACGATGACATCATGTACAGGATACACCAATCTGCTGCTGTGACCTCCTTGCCGACTTGCGAGTACGTCTCCTAACGCCCACGCGAATTCTGTCTGTAGTTCCAAGGGTACTTAGGGGTACTTACTGTCGGTCGGCTACTCTTCTGCACACTCTGGTCGGGTCCTAAAGCCCCCCCCCCCCTCCTACATCTTGCATAGATCTCGAGTAGCGCTGGTCGTGGGAAGTTTCCTACCAGGATACTTTACTTGAAACATTTCTCCACATTCCTCGATGAAGCCTACCTTTATGTAACGGTCCACAATATCAATTCGCTTTTCTAATGCGACTTGCCTTATTTTTGTACTAGTTCAACAATACGAGCTTATCACAACAACTGGGGCACGAACACACGGCGGCACTCAACTTTTCGACAGAATGCAGTGTAGCCGTCTTTCGAGACAGCGTGGCTGCTTCACAAGCAGTTCGACTACAGATGGTTATCCGGTATGTGATGCGTACCGGTTTTATGTGGGCCACCCTATACCTGCAGCATTTTACACAGTTAATCTCTCGCGTAGTCCCTGCCGGCCACAACCTTTTATTGGAAAGAAAACTCGTAATCTGTACACACCTTGTAACTAATGCTTGTGTTCAAATAACGGTAACAGCAACCCCATTGCAATACCTGAAAGAATTCTGTGTGTGGATTTTGGGCCCGTGATTTTGGCTCGTGCCATAGATTTTTTGTGAAACTTTCAGGTGAAATCGTAACAAGTGTTTCTTGTTAATTTGTAAGTTTATTACGATTATCCTTAATACAAGGATATTCAGAAAGTAGGGGCAGATTTCAAACATTGCTTCGAAACTACGAAAGACAAACACAATTCCAACATTTCTGGAAAGAGAAAAGTTTAAATTTCTATCCGTTCGATGTGAACATCATGTGTTACTCGACATACACTCCTGGAAATTGAAATAAGAACACAGTGAATTCATTGTCCCAGGAAGGGGAAACTTTATTGACACATTCCTGGGGTCAGATACATCACATGATCACACTGACAGAACCACAGGCACATAGACACAGGCAACAGAGCATGCACAATGTCGGCACTAGTACAGTGTATATCCACCTTTCGCAGCAATGCAGGCTGCTATTCTCCCATGGAGACGATTGTAGAGATGCTGGATGTAGTCCTGTGGAACGGCTTGCCATGCCATTTCCACCTGGCGCCTCAGTTGGACCAGCGTTCGTGCTGGACGTGCAGACCGCGTGAGACGACGCTTCATCCAGTCCCAAACATGCTCAATGGGGGACAGATCCGGAGATCTTGCTGGCCAGGGTAGTTGACTTACACCTTCTAGAGCACGTTGGGTGGCACGGGATACATGCGGACGTGCATTGTCCTGTTGGAACAGCAAGTTCCCTTGCCGGTCTAGGAATGGTAGAACGATGGGTTCGATGACGGTTTGGATGTACCGTGCACTATTCAGTGTCCCCTCGACGATCACCAGTGGTGTACGGCCAGTGTAGGAGATCGCTCCCCACACCATGATGCCGGGTGTTGGCCCTGTGTGCCTCGGTCGTATGCAGTCCTGATTGTGGCGCTCACCTGCACGGCGCCAAACACGCATACGACCATCATTGGCACCAAGGCAGAAGCGACTCTCATCGCTGAAGACGACACGTCTCCATTCGTCCCTCCATTCACGGCTGTCGCGACACCACTGGAGGCGGGCTGCACGATGTTGGGGCGTGAGCGGAAGACGGCCTAACGGTGTGCGGGACCGTAGCCCAGCTTCATGGAGACGGTTGCGAATGGTCCTCGCCGATACCCCAGGAGCAACAGTGTCCCTAATTTGCTGGGAAGTGGCGGTGCGGTCCCCTACGGCACTGCGTAGGATCCTACGGTCTTGGCGTGCATCCGTGTGTCGCTGCGGTGCGGTCCCAGGTCGACGGGCACGTGCACCTTCCGCCGACCACTGGCGACAACATCGATGTACTGTGGAGACCTCACGCCCCACGTGTTGAGCAATTCGGCGGTACGTCCACCCGGCCTCCCGCATGCCCACTATACGCCCTCGCTCAAAGTCCGTCAACTGCACATACGGTTCACGTTCACGCTGTCGCGGGATGCTACCAGTGTTAAAGACTGCGATGGAGCTCCGTATGCCACGGCAAACTGGCTGACACTGACGGCGGCGGTGCACAAATGCTGCGCAGCTAGCGCCATTCGACGGCCAACACCGCGGTTCCTGGTGTGTCCGCTGTGCCGTGCGTGTGATCATTGCTTGTACAGCCCTCTCGCAGTGTCCGGAGCAAGTATGGTGGGTCTGACACACCAGTGTCAATGTGTTCTTTTTTCCATTTCCAGGAGTGTATATCAAACCGGCGGTCATTTCATGCCACACGCGAAGCAGCTAGTCTCCCGTTGTCGAATTCACAGCCTCAACAATGCGATGTCGCACACTTTGAAGAGGGCCAGGCATTGGGGGGTACAAGCGCGGTCTTTTACACAACCCCACAGATAAAAGTCACGAGGTCTGAGATCTGGAGATACCGGAGGCCACCGGCGGTAAGTTCATCTCCTGCTCCTCCTCTTCCAATCCGACGTCCTGGAATAGTGTCACTTAGGTAACGTCGGAGCGCTTAGAGAAATGAGGCGGGATACAATCTTGTATGAACATCAAGTCATCTGAATCATCTTCAAGTTGAGTAAATAACCAGTTTTGAAGTATGTCTTCATAGGTTAGTCCTGTCATAGTTTTCTCCATGAAGAAGAAAGCGACAGCACCAATGCCGCCGTGATTGGAACTCGTACCCGGATTGTCCACATTTTAAACTGTTGTCTGGAATTATGGTGCTACCTTTTGTAACTGGGAAGATATAAACGTCTGAAATTTTTTCCTTCCTTTTTGTAGCTCTGTTCAGTGGTTACAGGGTACGTAGCAGTTTGGATTGTCGCTGGCCGTTATAAGCCCGGCGGGCCGGTCACGTTATCGCTCTGCGACATTTCTTCATTTCTTTGCGACGTTGCTGTAACTCCCGCATTCGCTCGGTAATTACCTTTTTGGGTTCTTGAATTTCTTTTGTGACGAGCTTTACTCTGACAACCGTTTAAAAAATTCCGTGCATATTTACGGCTCACATGACGCGACATCCTTAATTACATTGACGGAAAAAAATCGCAGCACCCAAATGTAATTACTATAGAATAACGAAAATTCTTGCGTTGACGTAATATACATAAATGATTAACATCTTCAAATTTTGTAGCTTGTTGTCCTCAGTTGCATGTAATATTACGGTATGTTCATAATTTTTACTTTTGGACCGTCTAACTGCAACTGAATGAAACACAATTTTCGTGATATTCGCGTCACCTTTATTCTTTGCAAGGCATCATCAGTGGCCTGGAATATGTACATATTTTTTCTATTTGATTTACGTATGTAATACTTTTTGCGTGTGTATGAAATCGTATTTGTTTTGGTACGATTTCTTTGTTGTGCGTGCTTGCTTCTGTGTGTGTGTGATCAGAAGGCAGGGGGAGAGAGAGAGAGAGAGAGAGAGATAGAGAGAGAGAGAGGAAGTTATGTTTTTGTTTTAATGTGACTGCATGTGCAAGTGGGATGATTTTTATCTTATCATTTCTTTTATTAAGTGTAGTAGGGTCTCTGTACTGATGTGTGTTTGCTCACTTATGAGTTGTTTGTCTTCAGCAGTAGCTTCCTGGATGTCGAAGTTTTTTTTGCATTGGTATAAGATATTTGTCATTGATGTTTATTCTGATTATTTTCATATCTTTTTCAATGTTTGTAGGATGGTGGTTACGGCATTTCAAGTGCTGTGCAAACACCTGATTGTTTTTTGTAATGTGCATTAAAATTCCTACATGTCATGCTTATCTATATTGAATCACAAGTTTCACATACAGTTATATGTATTCTTGATCCTCGGAATTTATCCCTCACATTCACATATACATTCCACACAAACAAATCACAGATATCCCAAAAATTACACTCGAAAGTTGGCAGTGACTTCTATCTTTGCCAATAACATATGGCAGCCGGTAACACAAACCAAAACATAGTATCAAAACAAATGTTTAGTTCCTAGTGCTGTGAAGTTTGGAAAACAAAAATTCAAATGGTAATTATAAGAAGAAGAATAATGGCAAAAATGGAACAAAAATACAACACGTAGAACATCATCCAAAGATTTAAAGATTAAAAACGGTCTTGATCGCAACTTTTATTTTTATTGGAGTGAGCGGTTTCGATTCTATTTAACAACCATCTTCAGCCTCTAGAACGGTGGGTGGACTGGTGGTGCAAGTTGTGCCGACCCTCGACGCTGGAATAACTGCTCAATGTTTTCAAAAATTTTATCATCCAAGGAACCTGTAAGTAGAATTTAGAAGAATAGTACATCGTAGAAAAACTAACCACTAGAATTGTTTATAACCTATATATACATGGTTCCAAAACGCAAACTAAATTGTACAAATATGTACATATTGCAGGCCACTGAGGGTGCACTGAAAAGAATAAAGGCAAAACACACACGGCACGAAAACTGTGTTTCAGTCAATTGTAGTTAGACCGTTTAAAATCGTCAACACACTGTAATAAGTGATTAATACTGCGAGATCACAGGTTAATATAAGTGCAAGATAAGCCACTGCGAATGTGAAGTGCTGATACATTAACAAGCCGTGTCACCGCCAGAATGTTGAGTGCAAGCAAACGTGGGTGCATGTGCCGGATGGTAGATTATGGGATGCAGTTCCATGTCTTTTGCACTTGGTCGGTCAACACATCAATGGTTAATGCTGTTTGTAGATGACGCTGGAGTTGCCGTCTGACGAGACCCCATATGTGCTCGACTGGGAGGAGATCTGGTGATAGAGCAGGCAAAGGCGTCATATTGACACTCTGTAGAGCAAATTGGGTTATAACAACGGTATGTGGAAGAGCGTTGTCGTGTTGGAAAACACATCCTGGAATGCTGTTCATGAATGACCGCACATCCGGTGGTATCACCTGACTGACGTGCAAATTTGCAGGCAGGGTGCGAGAGACAACCGCGACAGTGATTCTGACCTATACTTGGCCATCACTGGCACCGATTCGTAACCAGCTTTCGTCAGAAGACATAACACACCTCCATTCTTCCGTCCAGAGTGCTGTTGCTTGACACCAGTAAGTCGGAAATGGTGGTAGTTTGGGGTGAGTGGATTGCATGCTGCAGCGGCTCTGGGTCGGAGCTGGCCATGAAGTAACCGATTCGTAACAGTTCTTTGTGTCACTGTGATGCTAAGTGGTGCTCAAATTGGTGCTGCAGATGCAGTACGATGCGCCAGGGTCGTACACCGAATACGATGGTCTTCCCTCTCTACATTGCCACATGGCCATCCGAGTCCAGTCTTCTTGTGACCGTACATTCTCGTGACCACTGCTGCCAGCAATCACATAGAATGGCTACACTCCTACTACGTCTTTCTGCAGTATCGCGGAGGAAACATCCAGCTTATCGTAGTCTTATTACACGGCCTCTTTCAAACACAGTGAGGTATTGATAATGGTGTCTTACTTCGCCTTAAGGGCGTTCTTGACTAACATCAACTCACCACGTCCAATCTCAAAAGCAACTAACCCTTGTATACGAAAGAAACCTGATTTGCATCGTCATGGTGGAGGTACTAGCGCCGCTCTTATACGACTGACACGAAATTTAAATAGACATCGTCCTTTCATTTATGTCACACAATTCTTAGCGTCCCCTTTATGTGTGCTGAAGTCTTTTTCTCAAAATGCAAAAATTATTCCGGTATAGTAAGGTTCTTTTCAAAATGTGAGAAACTGTTCCGAAGTACAACATGGTCATGTACACAGGAACAAATATTCTATTCAGATTTAAAACAGTTGCAGTCGAGAAACTCTTGCCCATACTGTATTTTTTTTACTACAAACCAAAGTCAGTAAGTGAAATCAAACTAAGAAGAATTGTTCTCAAAAACCAGTTACAAGTTAACATTTTGGAACAGAAGCTATTGACAATTAATAAAAATTTTCATTTGCAAGGCAGGTGAAATCGTTAAGACATTGTAGAAACACAGTTCATTTGCAAATATCACGTATTCACTCGTAGAAAAGACCTTTAGTTACAAGGTACTAGATGGTGCACGAATGGCAAAATATGGTTTAACTATCCACAAGTTAAGTAACTAATTTTGAACAGAATTTTACTCACCATAAAGCCCTATAACTGTAGAAGTAGCAATTTCCTTCAGACAGTTTTTATGTATTGAATGGCACTTAAATATGTAAGCTCTTAATATTTACATACGCTGCACAAAACACAACCTCATGTCTCACAACGCAAAAAACAGTATAAAATGCCAGAAACTGCTTATGGCGGTCTGTATTGCGCCTTCCTTTATGTGATTCTAAAACCGCTTACCAGACTGAAGCACCAACCAGGAAACACCATGTTTTCCTATGTACACTATCCTCTAAATCCAACATTTTCTCCTCCTTTTTGAGAAATGAAATGATCGGCAACATGCCACAATTTACGTTCTACGTTTATAATAAAGAAGGAAGAAAGCGATCATAAGGTGTGGGAATAAGTTCAGGTCAGTCAGCGAATGTATTGAGAAATTGCTCAGTAACTGTAGCATCATTTCCAATTCATATTCAAACAAGTACGTTTCCTTTCTTTGTCGAGAGCTTCGTAATACTCTGTCACATTGCTCCCCCAACAGTGACCCACACATCCCTTCAAGACTTCACGATGTGAAGTGCTGCTCACTACAAGCAGCCTTGCCTTCCGTCCTGACAGGTAGGTGGGCGAACGAGGGACTTTCCGCTGTGGAAGTGGACAGTCGTGCTGCCGTGACCCGTGGCTAGCTGGTGGGGGTAGTCACCAGCCATCGCTTTCAGAGTTCGCTGCGGAGTTCCTACGCCCTTGTTTTCTATGTCGCTCAGTCGCTCATCGGAAGCGACATCTCATTCTAGCCCACGCAGGAGCACACACACACACACACACACACACACACACGTCACCAATGTTTGCATCTCAAATGCTGTTCTTTGTGTGGACAGTGGCTGTTTGGGCAAACGAAGGTTTGAAATCGGTAGTCATTCACAATGTAAGTTCTACGAAAAAATAAAAGAAAAGAAAGGTATCACGAAGAAATCATCCGAATGGGACGGAAATCGGTAGTTGTGATGTACATGTATAGACAAACGAATGATTACAATTTCAGAAAAATTGGATGATTTATCGAAGAGAAAGAGTTTCACAAACTGAGCGTTGAGTAAGTTACTAGCGTGTTGGTCCACCTCTGGCACTTATGAAAGCAGATCTTCGGCTTGGCATTCATTGATAGAGTTGTTGGATATCGTGCCAAATGCAGTCCAACTGGCGCGTTAGAACGACAAAATCGCGAGCTGGTTGGACGGTCCTGCCCATAATACTCCAAACCTTCTCAATTGGGGAGAGATCGGACGACTTTGCTCGCCAAGAAAGGATTTGGGAAGCACGAAAACAAGCAGCACAACCTCTCGCAGTGCGCGCGAGGGCGTTATCTTGCCAACCAGGGGTGGAGGAGCGCGTTACTGACTTGCTCAATTTGTCAAGTTCTTTCTCTTGACCAAATCATCCGATCTTTCAGAAATTGTAATCATTTGTTTGTCTGTACATGTACAAACCGATTTCCGTCCCATTCGAGGAATTCCATGGTGGTTCGTCGTACAGCTGCTACCTACTTGCCGGTGCCCGATTGACCCTGTACACAACTTGGGCCGTGGTCCATTGATCGTGACCGGGCCAAATATCTCACGAAATAAGCGTCAAAAGAAACAACTACAAAGAACGAAACTCATCTAGCTTGAAGGGGGAAACCAGATGGCGCTATGGTTGGCCCGCTAGATGGCTCTGCCATAGGTCAAATGGATATCAACTGCGTTTTATTAAATAGGAACCCCCATTTTCTATTACATATTCGTGTAGTACGTAAAGGAATATGAATGTTTTAGTTGGACAACTTTTTTCGCTTTGGGATAGATGGCGCTGTAATAGACACAAACATATGTCTCAATTTTAGACGAACAGTTGGTAACAGGTAGGGTTTTTAAATGAAAATACAGAACGTAGGTACGTTTGAACATTTTATTTCGGTTGTTCTAATGTGATACATGTACCTTTGTGAACTTATCATTTCTGAGAACACGTGCTGTTACAGCGTGATTACCTGTAAATACCACATTAATGCAACAAATGCTCAAAATGATGTGTAACAGCGAACAGTTCGCCTTCCTTAATGTTCGCACATGCATTGACAATGCGCTGACGCGTGTTGTCAGGCGTTGTCGCTGGATCACCATAGCAAATATACTTCAACTTTCCCCACAGAAAGAAATCCGGTGACGTCAGATCCGGTGAACGTGCGGGCCATGGTATGGTGTTTCGACGACTAATCCACCTGTCATGAAATATGCTATTCAATACCGCTTCAACCGCACGCGAGGTATGTGCCGGACATTCATCATGTTGGAAGTACATCGCCATTCTGTCATGCATTGAAACATCTTGTAGTGACATCGGTAGAACATTACGTAGGATATCAGCATACATTGCGCCATTTAGTTCGCCATCGATAAAATGGGCGCCAATTATCCTTCCTCCCATAATGCCGAACCATACATTAACCCGCCAAGGTCGCAGCCATAGTGGATTTTTCGTTGCCCAATAGTGCATATTATGCCGGTTTACGTTACCGCTGTTGGTGAATGACGCTTCGTCGCTAAATAGAAAGCGTGCAAAAAATCTGTCATCGTCCCGTAATTTCTCTTGTGCCCAGTGGCAGAACTGTACAGGACGTTCAAAGTCGTCGCCATGAAATTCCTGGTGCATAGAAATATGGTACGGGTGCAATCGATGTTGATATAGCATTCTCAACACCGACGTTTTTGAGATTCCCGATTCTCGCGCAATTTGTCTGCTACTGATGTGCGAATTAGTCGCGACAGGAGCTAAAACACCTACTTGGGCATCATCATTTGTTGCAGGTCGTGGTTGACGTTTCACATGCTGCTGAGCACTTCCTGTTTCCTTAAATAACGTAACTATCCGGCGAACGGTCCGGACACTTGGATGATGTCGTCCAGGATACCGAGCAGGATACATAGCACACGCCCGTTGGGCATTTTGATCACAATAGCCATTCATCAACACCATATCGACCTTTTCCGCAGTTGGTAAACGGTCCATTTTAACACTAATGTATCACGAAGCAAATACCGTCCGCACTGGCGGAATGTTACGTGATACCACGTACTTATACGTTTGTGACTATTACAGCACCATCTATCACAAAGCGAAAAAAGTGGTCCAACTAAAACATTCATATTTATTTACGTACTACACCAATATGTAATAAAAAATCGGGGTTCCTATTTAAAAAAACGCAGTTGATATCCGTTTGACCTATGGCAGCGCCATCTAGCGGGCCAACCATAGCGCCATCTGGTTTCCCCCTTCAAGCCAGACGAGTTTCGTTCTTTGCAGTTTTTTGTTTGACGCTTATTTCGTGAGATATTTGGCCCGGTCACTATCAATGGACCACCCTGTATATGCCACCTCTTCAAGATAAAATCCATAAAGAAAAAGTATCGCTCATAAATTTTTTAATTGGTATAAAAACAGTTTAATTTTGTGGCAGAAATGCAATTTACTTTTGTTGTATTTCCCAGTATATGCCAAGTAGCTTATGTGAATTTAACATCCATAAAAATAATAGTGTTTATCACAAGCCGATGTACAATATGATTTTGACTTGTGTCCCACCTCGCTAACAGCAGAGGGAAGTCGTGAATGTCGTCTTGGAAACTCAACTGCCATGATGTTGTATGACAGTATTGGTAGCCGAGGAGCAGCACAGTTTGACCCTGAGGGGAATTACGTAGAGGTCACCGTATCAGCACCAGATTCGAAGTGTACACATGTAAATTTTGCTTGCAGCTGCGAGTGCAGTGTGCAAAAAATGCACGGCAAGCGAGGACGAATAAATTGCTGTTATAGCCTACAAAGGCGGGGATGAGGACCTGATGCGAGTCCACAAGACCAGTGTAAAACTGTCTCGAGGCGCTCGTTACTCGAGCCACGTGCCCGAGTAGCTCGGCTGGTCGCTGTTGCAGGTGTCACGACTCCAGTTCAAGAAGATGGTGAGCGCCGAGTTCGCCCAGATCATGTCGCTGCACGCCGGCGAGGCGTACGCCATGCAGAACATCACGCGGACCGACCGCCTGGGACTGCTGCTCTCTGGAAAGGTGAGCCGTCGCCTGCACCACTTAGGACAAGACCTACCAGGCGTGCGTGTAGACTAGCTGGAGCTGCTGCTGTCCGGAAAGGTGAGGCGTATCTCAGCTCCTGAAGGAGGACTGCAGAACATCACGCATGTAGACCAACTGAAACCACTGCTGTGTGCCAAGGTAAGGCATCAGTTACGTCTCATCTTACGTCTGTAACTTACGCTGGAATGCAATTTGGGTGTAGGTCTATGCTGTCGCACAGAAAGGTGAGGCATCTGTTACCCCATTCCTCAGGTCCCCAACTCACGGTGTGGTGGTTGTTGTTTTCTTCAGTCCGAACACTGGCTTGAAGTAGGACTCCATTCTACTCTATTCTCTGCAAGCATCTTCATCTCCGAATAACTACTGCATCCTACATCCTCCTGAATTTCCCTACTGTATTTACCTCTTGGTCTCCCTCTACGATTTTTACCCCCACACTTCCCTCCACTATTAAGCTCTTGATCCCTTGATCTCTCAGTTTGTGTCCTATCAGTTCAGATGTGTCACAAATTTCTTTTCTCCCCAATTCTATTCACTTTCTCCTAATTAATTACAAGTTATAGACATCTAATCTTCAGAATTTTTCTTCTGTAACACCATGTTCCGACAGTTTATATTCTCTTCTTGTCCAAACTGCTTATCGCCCATGTTTCACTTTCAAACACGCCTACACTCTATACAATTACTTTCAGACTACTTGTTGTAATATTGTGTGTTGATAAATAAATTTTGTACGTTGAGTGCAACTGACAGGAACTCATTTTGGCACCTTTCCACAAAGTAATCGGTTCTTTCCTGCTAGCCCAGGCATTTCAATACTCTCTTCGGAATTCTGAAGGTATCACAGGTAAAATACAGGGAGCGAAAGGCTGCTCACAACTAATCCAAGGCCGGCCGGTGTGGCCGTGCGGTTCTAGGCGCTTCAGTCTGGAACCGCACGACCGCTACGGTCGCAGGTTCGAATCCTGCCTCGGGCATGGATGTGTGTGATGTCCTTAGGTTAGTTAGGTTTAAGTAGTTCTAAGTTCTAGGGGACTGATGACCACAGATGTTAAGTCCCATAGTGCTCAGAGCCATTTGAACCATTTTGAACTAATTCAAGTCCCTCAGCATCATCTTATTTAATTCGTCTACATGCCAGTATCCTTGATTTGCTTTGTTGATTTTCATCTTATCTCCTCTTTTCAACACTTACAAGTGCTTTTCTGTCTCTGACAGACCTACAATATTGTCAGCAAACCTCAAAGTTTTTATTTCTTCGCCCTGAACTTTATTTCCTACTCCAGACTTTTCTTTGCTCTCCCTTACTGCTTCATCAGTGAATAGATTGAATAACATCAGGGATAGGCCACAGCCATGTCTCACTCCATTCTCAACCACTGCTTCCCTTTCATTTCCCTCGACTCTTATGACTGCACTTTCCTTTCTGTAGTTGCGAATAGCCTTTCGCTCCCTGTATTTTACCTCTGATACCTTCAGAATGCCGAAGAGAGTATTGAAATGCCTGGGCTAGCAGGACAGAACGGATTAGTTTGTGGAAAGGGGCCAAAATGAGTTCCTGTCAGTTGCACGCAACACACAAACTTTATTTATCAACACACAATATTACAACAAGGATGCAAAACACTCAAAACTTTAATCGACCTCCTTTGATTAACTTTAGATCGGCTGAAGGCCACATTCAAAATCCAAAACACAAAGCTTAAGCAAATTGAAATACAAGGTTCTTCTGGGGGTTTCACCCAAGAATTTTTCTAAATGTTCAATCTAATTGGCTGAAGGCCTTAGCAATTTAATTTTAATGGAACTAGGCTGGTGGTCGCATATTAAGCAGTAAGAGGAGTTTCAATCAAAAGGCAGAAGGCCTTATCTTAAAACATTTCATGCAAATTGGCCTCAAGGCCCCATTCAAAAGCATAACAATCTTATACCTTAAGAGCAAGAGAAGAGGATTAATTTAAGAGATATTAAAACTCGGCTGAAGGCCACTCACCAACAAATAATTTAACGTCTTAGGCCCTAGAAGAAGAGTTTCAATTTTAAAGGGTAGAAGGCCGTATCTTAAAACATTTCATACAAAATAAAGAATAACAATCTCATGCCTTAAGGGCAAGACAAGGACATTAATTTAAGAGAAATTGATACTCGGCTGAAGGCCACATATTAATAATATATATTTAACGGCTTAAGGCCTAGAAACAGTTTCAATCGAAAAGGCAAAAGGCCTTGTCTTAAAATCTCTCCAGTAAAATTCGGCTGAAGGCCCCATATAAAAATATAACAATCTCATGCCTTACGGGCAAGATAAGAACATTAATTTAAGAGAAATTGATACTCGGCTGGAAGCCACACATCAACTAAATAACTAAAATCCAAACAGGGAAATTACTACAGAACACATAATGAACAGTGCTCAGAAGTTTCGAAGGGTCGGCCTGGGATTGTAACACTAACGCCCGTTTAGGTGAGACAGGTAGCCTGTCCAACGACTTCTTAATCTGGAGGCAGCCCAACCGACATACAGCCGACCGATCATTCAACCAAATTAGTTCCGCTCCACGCAACCAGCAAAACGACCACAAGATTTCAATACACGACACACAGAATGTTGGCGCCCACAACGACCAAAAACACCTCAGCTGGACAGCAAGAACACGACAAGGAAAATACACTGCCTAAAATTACGTCAACGACCACGGCAGGTAACTGGAACGTCAACGGCCACAAGGCAGAAGATACCGCTGGTCAACTTCAATAACAGGGAATAAATTAAGTTAAATTTCACAGGAAGACGGTTGGAATCTTAGCCGACTTAAATACACACACGTTGTTGCTCGTGAGAATGTCCCAAAGCCGACAACCGGCATTATATGAAGAAATGTAAACTGTTGAGGATCGCTAGTAAGTTAAGTGAGGACTTTTTATGACCCACCGTCTAATTTCTTATGGTGGGTCGTATATTGCCACTTAGCCGCTGTGACTGGGTCCGGGGTCCGCAGTGACTGAAAGTAACACCACACCGGCTCCCGTCCCCACTCACACCGTTGCCCGTGTCCCGCCACGTGGAGGCGGGCTCTGTTTAGATCCATTTGATATCTTTTTTTTGTACAGCATTAGAAAAACGTATAACTAATACAAAATCAAGTAAGATATTAATAAACAAAACGAAATTAAATATTTAGAAAGAAGGAAGGAAGAGAACTGAATAGAGAAGTTATAGGTATAATATTGCCCGTCACCTGGTTGTGGGCGGCGGCCCGGGTCTTGGAATGAACCTCAAGACGCTGGCCGTTGCTCACCATGCCTTTAACATCTATCATCCTAAAAACTACCTTAACTAGAAGAGATTAGGGTACGTTAAAGCTAGAAACTAAGACTAAGACCTCCATGTCCAGCCTACTAAACTATTTACGATATACAATAGAGAGGTAACTGATTTTGTGCTTGGCTCAAAGTTGCTAATGAAAGGGTACTCGTAGTAAAAGTAATAAGGTAATGACGCTAACGGTTTGTGTTGAGCCTACAAGGCTCCTAGTAGAGTACATCAGGCGCAAGCACCTCCCGGCCCCGCCGACAACACGACCTGAACGGTGGTTTCCCCCGATCTACCATAGGTATCCGTCGGGTTGGGCTCAAAAGAGAGGAACCACAATTAAGATCCTTCCATCCAGGACGTGCGCCGCCTCTTACCAGGGGGGCGTGGGTCCCTTGAAGAGGTGCCCAACTTTAAGCTTCAGATGAGAAGTTCTTGTATAGTGAAGGTTGAGGTATAGGCTGTGTAGGTTAGTTGTACAAACAGTTCACACTGAGCCAATGAGACTTACAATGATACGTGGTGTGGCAGTTAGCACCTTCCGGCCCCGCCAGCAACACAGCCTGAGCGGTGGTTTTCCCCGATCTACCATAGGTATCCGTCGGGTTGGGCTCAAAAGAGAGGGACCACAATTAAGATCCTTCCATACAGACTGTGCGCTGCCTCTTAACGGGAGGCGTAGGTCCCTTGAAGAGGTACCTAGCTTTAAGCTCTTATTGGACATGGTGATGCTGTTAACTGTTTATATATAAGGTGCAATCTGTTTTTAGGATTGTGTGTGACTTGTGCACCTCTTGTCGGTTGTTCCACTCTGTTCTTTGAATTTAACTTGGTTGACACTATGGATCATCCGCGCTGGACGCTTCAATATCTATGTTGGTGCCCTGGTCTGTATCTGTTTCTTCTTCATCACTCGTGGTGCTAATCATATCTGTGTCCCCCTGGGCATCGTGACGTCTGTTTGGACCGACTTGCCTTCGGTAGGGTCTGTTGCGCAAGTATTCTATTTGTTGGATCTTCGAGATTTCGTCCGTTAGTTTGTTGAGTTCAGTCCACCTATCCGGGTCGCGTATTATGGCATGTAGTTCGTTCTGTGTGTTCAGGCGATTTATGTGTACTGTGTGTCTTATGTTCGTGCGTTGTCCGCAGAAGAAGACAGTATGTTCAGGGGAACCTTCTTCCCCGCATGTGCATCTATTAGTCTGCTGCAGACTCACGCGGTACAGGTGCGTGGGATAAGGGCCATGTCCTGTGATGAAATGTACCATACCGCGGCTGGGACTCAACTTTCATGTCCAAGGTCGGTGGGCGACGAACTTCGTAGCACACGAAAGCAGCTCCTCACACTCCAACCGTGCGTGTACGCCGCTAGTGGCTCGAGCCCGACTCCGCGCACCAGGGGCCTGCTTGCTGCCCTACGCCAACCGACCGACTGGACTGCTGGTCCGTCCGCGACTGCTGCTCCGTCGCGACTGCACTGCTGGAGCGTCTCCCACTGACTACACTGCTGCTGCTGCTGCTGCTGGAAAACACAGGCAACACCTGCCAGGTGTGGGGGCAGTGTAAGCAGCGCAGCTGCTGTTCCTGCTTGGACCTCAGGGTTGAACTGAGTGGCATACCTGTTTGAGCTACCCTCAGGGAGCGTCTCTGACCGTGGAGACGCTCTAAGTGGCGTCGTCGACACCGCTGGAGTTTGGCTACTCCCGCAGTAGGTCGGGCCAACGTGTTGTCGGCCTGTGGTCGACCTGGCGGCCCAGCCCACGAAAAACTGCTGTCGCAGTGTTCTACGTTGTTGTAGAATTTGCCGGAAGCGATCCCGCAGTAGCGGGACGCCTGCTTCCCCGTGAAGCAGCCGCGTTTGGTAGCTAGGCGGCTTGTGGAGGGCAAGGCGCAGCTCCGTGTTTTGGACGCGCTGGAGCATCGCGATGTGCGTGTCGGCGGCGTTGCCCCACACCACGGCAGCGTACTGTAGTATCGGCCGAACCAGGGCCAGGTACAGAGTGAGGCCGTGGAGCGAGTGTGGAGGGAGGGTTGAGCAGTGGGCACAACGCTCGAAGGCGCCCTACTGCTCGCCCCCTGACGTCACGGACGTGAGGCAGCCATGTCAGGTGCCGATCGAGCGTCACCCCGAGGTATTTGCCAGTCCGCAACCATGGCTCCTCCCATGATCGTGACCGGCTGTAGGTCCGGAGGCAGCCTCTTTTTGCTGAAGACGATGGCCTGGCTCTTCGCAGCGTTAAATTTTAAACGCCATTTAGTGGACCAGGCACCCAGGACGTCACACTCGAGCTGGAGGCGACGGCGCATCTCGGCCGCCTTCATGTTACGGGTGAACAACGCCATGTCGTCAGCATAAAGTGCTAACTCCACCTGTGCCACCCGCGGAGAGTCGGCTATGTAGAGGGAGTACAGCAGCGGGCCGACACCTGCGGCACTCCAGCGCGAATCTGCCGAACGGTGGAGATGCCTCCGTCTGCTCGGATGTGTAATGTTCATCCCGAGAGATAGGAGCGCAGCAGCACCGCGTGTGACGTCGGTACCCCGTGTACAAAAAGTTTATACACGAGGCCGTCATGCCACACGCAGTCGAAGGCCTCGGAGACGTATAGAAGCACCGCCCCTAGGTACTCCCGCGTTTCCAGCACTCGCATCGCCTGCTCCACTAGGCACAACACCTGCTGGCTGGTCGAATGGCCGCTCCAGAACCCGAACTGCTCCTCGAGGACGAGCTGATTGTCCGTGACGTGGTGTAGCAGCAGCCCCACGTACAGCCTCTGAAAAAATTTTGATAGGGTGGGGAGCAAGCTGATCGGCCGGCAATTCGCTGCGTGGCGGAGGTCCTTCCCGCTCAGGAATGGCAACCACTTTCGCGTGTTTCCACGCGGAAGGGAAGGTCCCAGAGCGGAGAATGCTATTGAAGAAGTCCGCCAGAGTCTGGTGTACTTCCGGCGGCAGTATCCTCAACAGGCAGTTCGTATCTCCGTCCGAGCCACCCGTCTTCTTGGGATCGAGGCGACGGGGCTGCAAGTCGACTTCCTCCACCCGTATCTCTTCGATCTCGTCGTCGTCGGCCCGCGCAGCGAGGAAAACCGGCAGGCGGTCCTCCACTAGGCGGACGTGTTCGACACCAACCACGCCCTCTGCAAACGTGTCGGCGAGGACGCTGGCCTTTGAATCGGGCTCGCAGGCGACGTTTGCACCGACTTGGAGAGGCGGAACGCGCCGGTGTCTACGAAGGAAGCGCTCGGCGGTCCGCCACGCGCTGCCGTCCGTGCCGTGAGGGTGGCCACAAGGCCCGGGGCCCGCCCACCCCCAGTTTCTGTGCTCGTCGACGGCGGCCCCAATCTCGCGCCGCGCCCCGTTGAGGCGGCGTTTCGTGTCCGGCAGCGCGTGAGCTGCCACTCCCGAAAGAGGCGATTCTTGTGGGTGATCGCCTCCAGGATATGGGGCGGGAGTTGGCGCGACATCTCTCGCGGCCGTCCTGGCCGCCTGGGAGTGGCCACGTCTGAGGCTGCGAGTGTGTGGCGCTTGAAAAAGGCCAACGCCCCGTCGGCTCCTTCCACGTCCGGATCAGGCGCTCCCTCGAGGCGGTCTATGACCTCCACCCGGAAGTGGGCCTCATCGATGCCGCAGAAGTTGCGGCGGGCAGCCGGCAAGGACGCGCCGATGACGTCCGTGTCGAAGACGACTGGTAGGTGGTCAGACGATAGGGCACATCGGGGCGGTGGCAGACGTGGAGTGCCCGACACCTTTCAATACAGCGGTGTCGAGCACGTCGGGCTGGACTCGGTGGGGATAGACAGTGTGGTCGTAGGGCCCCAACACGATCGCGCCGTGCCGTTGCGTGGCGCGAAGGAGGCGGGAGTTCCATTGCGTGTGTTTGGCGTTAAGGTCGCCCGCAATGAAAGTCTTCCCGCGCAGCGCCAGTGGAGTCAGCCTCCTGGAGCAGTCCCCTCGGCGGCCTGTAGGCCGCAACAAAGGTGATGACCGCTGCCTAGTGGTAACAGTCACACCAGTGGCTTCCACAGCGGCGAGGGGCGGAAGCTGCACTTCGTGGTGTTTCAGGGACGCCTTGATGTAAACGGCTGTCCCTCCGCCACGGCTCAACCTGTCGGTGCGGTAGCACCGATAGTTGGCCACCTCGACAAGTATCCCAGGCTTCAGGAAGGTCTCGCATACGAGGCAAAAATATCGATTGCCTCATCGCGCAAGAATTCGCCGAATTCCCCTTGCTGTGGAAACAAGCTATTTGCGTCAAAAACGCAGACGGTGAGGCCATGGATATGGTGATTATCCGTGGCGGGGTTGAGGAACAACGCCGACCTGGAGAGCCGCGGTAACGAGCACCGGGAGTTGCTCGAGCAGCTGGCTCAACGACCGCAGAAGTGATCGGAGCTCAGCTGCTTCTGATGCAGTGGAGGCGGCGGGGCTCGCTGGGGCGGCCTCCGCCACAGGGGCGGCTGGCTGGGGCCACTCTGGAAGTGTCGACTGTCGTGGAGAGACAGTTTCCGGCCGCGACTGCGGCGCAGCGCGAGCAGCTTGCCGCTGCCGCGGCGGAGAGTCGGTGGCAGTCTGTTACGCAGCGGCGGGGGTGGCACGGCCTGCGCGCCGGCGACGCCTGCGCGGGCGGGCAACCCGCGTGCCAGGCGCGGCCGCGGCCGCGGGGTTGCCGCCCTCTCAGGCGAAGCCGTGGACGGCGCATCGGCTGCTGTCTCTCTCCAACGGGTTCCTCATAGCGCTGGGACGGTGCAGGTAACCCGCTCTCGGTGGCGGCAGCGAAGCTGGTGGAAGAGGGCACCTTACGAGAAGGAGCATCCTTGCCTCGCTGCTGGTTCCGGCCCCTCCTGAAAGCCGAACAGCCTCTGTAACAGGCAACATGCGGCCCGCCGCAGTTGCAGCAAGTGGGCTTGTACTCGGGGGCAGGGCCGCAAGATTTGGTCTCGTGCTGCCCCGCGCACTTGACGCAGCGGGGAGGCATGTAGCAGTATCTGGAGACGTGGCCCAGCCGCTGGCAGCAGAAACACTGAGCCATTTTGCCTTTGGCCCGGAGTGGTTCAACGTCAACCTTGACGTGGCCGACCCGCTGCACCTGGAAAATCGGACTGGAAAATCTTCCGATTTTCCAGGTTGTCTACGAGGACAACCTGGTGCAGCGGCATGTCGCGGTGGGTACGGGGAGACTTCAAGCCCGTGGGCCTGACGCCGAAGCCCGTATCCTCCAGTTACCCACGGAGGTAGTCCGCGCCAAACTTGAGGGGAACGTGGCGGAATACCACCTTCAGAAGTTTGAGCGGCTCGGAGGGGTGGGTGTAGCAGTGGAGGCCGTCCTTGCAGATGGCGTCCATCACCGCCCGGTACTCCTTGTGTGTCGCGACCGTGACCTTGTAGAGGTCACGACCGGCATTCTTGATAGTAGTGGACGCGGCCACCCTGTCGAGCTTCTGTTGTAGATCCTTATACACGTCGTCCCATTGGACGACGATAGGCGGAGGAGGGGGCGGTTTCTTCTGGGGCGGCACCAGAGGCGCCTCGCCGTCCTCCATCTCGTCGACATTTGCCCCTGCAAACGTGTTAGTTGTCGGCAGCGGCTGCGGTGGCTGCAGTACGGCAGCCCTGGCGGTGTGCCGCCGAGGTGGGGCAACAAAACCGTCATCATCAGGCTACCGGTAGACAGCATTCGACGCAGTGGGCCGCTGCGGCCTCTTCGAAGGTCGCGCCTTGGTGGCACTCTGGGAAGAGCCCGCCACAGTACTATCAGCCGCTGCGGCGGCAGCGCGGGTGCCTTCTTCCTCGGCCGCGCGGAGTTGGAGGTCGAGGAGTGAGTGTCCGAATCGTCGTCAGTCGTAGCCCGGCGCTGTCTGGGCGCTCGGCCTCGGCAAGGTTTGCGTCCGGGAGGTCAATGGCCTCCATCGCGGTGGCCTTTTGAGCTGTCGTTGCGCCCGTCCAGACCGCAGGGATGCCCCCAGCGCAGGACGGCGCGTCAAGTAGCGAAGCAACGGGTTCTTCACGTGTCATCAGGGCCAATGGGGCAACCGGGGGAACATCGACCTCTTGGGTGGTCGAGCCTCCCTTCGAGGCCGCCGTCGCCGGGACCGCAAAACCTTGCAGTGCGACCGCCGAGGCTCCCGGTGGCACACCCGACTCTTGCTGCCCCGACCTCGCTAGTGCAGCAGCCTTCCGGATTTTGCAGAAGGTCAGTATGGCCGCCTCGTCGTCGTCTCGACCGGGGCAAGAGCCCCCGTGAGTGAGCTTGTTCATAATAATGAACGCTCGGTCACAAGAGCGCGAGTCAGTGGGAGAGTAAACCTGGTCGTAGTCAGTGGTCGGAAGCTGGTTCGTCATAAGTGGGGGGCCGGATGGGGCCGCCGACGGGATCAACAGTCGCCTGAGCTGGCCCCGCCGGACGGCGAACCGCCACACCCTTCGCATGAAAACACTCCCCTCGCAACGACATCTCGAACAGCTCTGTGTGCGTGCGTGCGTGCGTGTGCCACTAACTACACATCACACTACCACCCGGAAATACTATCGGTCGCTCCAGAGATGGTACGACAGTGCGCTTATCGATATGCGCTGCTGCTGCCACTCACGGGCAAATTAGGTAGGATGTTAGTGACGCCAGGAAATGGAATAATGAAACGGGATGGCACTACCGTAATAGAAAATGACAGACAATTAATGGGATGAACAAGGGCCATGCACGGCTCAAGTCTTCCTGCTATAAACGTACGTTTGCCTTTGCTTAGCCTACCTTCAGGTAAGTTGTGGGGTCAGTATAGCCTCGCATGTGTTCACAATTCTCCGGAATCCATCCTACATTTTTCTTGAAATCTGACGGCATTTCGCCTATTTCATGTATGTTGCGCACCAGATGGAAGAGTTTTGTCATTGCTGGCTCTTCCAAGACTGTCAGCAGGTCTGACGGAATTTCGTCTACTCCAGGGCCCCTTTTTCGACTTAGATCTTTCAGTGCTCTGTCAAATTCTTCTCGCAGTATCATACCTCTCACATTCATCTTGATCTACGTCCTCTTCAACTTCTATAATGTTGCCCTCAAGTACATCTCCTTCGTACAGACTCTCTATATACTCTTTTGCAGGATCCCATATGTAGATGTTACATTTTACAGGATTGGCAAATTGCTTAGGAAAGGGGGGGGGGGTTATAACCGCCTTCTACTCCCTGCATAAAGTCGGACGCCTATTGAAGCGCCACGAAACCAGAGAAGACAATCGCTACGCGCAATCGGGCGTCTATCGCATCCACCGTAGTGAGTGTCCTTCCGCATACATAGATCAAACTGGCCGCTCTTTTAACATACGGTTCAGAGGGCATCAGGATCATAGCAATTCCAAATCCGCTCTCACTAATCACTTGAAGGATCATAACCATTCCATTTCAAACATAAACACAAATTGCAGCATTCTACATATTCAACGTAAGGGCCAGGTTTTAAACATTTTACAGGAAATAGAAATCATACGCAGCATTTGCCGTGATCCGTCTCGAACTTTGAACGAGCAAACTGCGCTTAAGCACGCAATCCTACTGAATAACTTTTCTTTTCTGAAGCACCGTCGAGCCTCTTTTGCTTCTCTTTCCGGTCCCTGATTACATATATATATACTTCTTAATTGGATCAATGTTTTTTTACCATTATTTTTGTAGCCTTCAATAGGCTTCACGAATGTAGGGAATATGCCTGTTTTCTATAGTGAGGTCCGCAAGATCCACCGAGTTCATTTTACGTAGCTGTAAAATTGTCATCTCGTAATAAAAGTTTGCATGTTTTTCATTTTATCGTATATGGCGCATTATAGTACTGTGGCATTATCTGTGCCCTCACTAATTAAAAAATTTACCTTCTTTCATAACGTAAAATGTGTCTCATGTCTTATCTCATGAAAGCCTCGATTAGTTGTCGACTGTTGGTTAGCAGGTTTGAAATTGATCCCACTTTTAATGTGTCATTTTCATGTTATTGCCACTAGCTATTAACTGGCATATTATTTTCTGACAGTATAGACAGTAAGGTTTCGCTACTTTTCCTGTTGATCAGTAACGAGAGCTTGTAAATAGGAGTGGCACATATGCATGTTCTTTGAAATGATGACTGTGGCGCGTTGTTCCGCGTTACCAGTTATATATCCCCACTAATTTTAAAACTTGTTTGCCACTCATGTAAAAGAAAAGTTTCATTGCGCTTTACGGTTTATATAATAATTTTCTATCGCAGCTTCCACTTAGTTTTTACCACAGTTCTATACCAACCTGTTCAATACACTCCTTTATTACGCATAATGCTCTTTTTACTTATTTCGTGTATTTCTTGTGTATTTTTTTTCTTTATTTTAAATGTAAACTACTAATTCAAATTCTGAACGGCCGGGCTGGTGGTCTCGCGTTCTTCTCTCCGTCAATAGATGGCAGCACTTTTGTCACTCTGGTTTACCAGTTTGCTTCCTCGTTCGCATCCGCTGCTCCCTGTTCTCGGCTCACGGGCAGCACACCGCGCCCAGTACACGTCCACCGCGGCGCTCGGGGGTCACAGAACCAAGTGTAAGTGTCCTGATATTATTTGTATATTTCCCTACCCAGGCAGTCGTCTGGAGTGCTGTCTGGCGTCACTTTCGCATTGACGTAGGTTCCACAGCACCTAGCCCTACCGGCGGTTTCGAAACGTTTTTAAAATTTTTTTAGAAATTTTTTTTCTTTTGAATGTGTGTTGCGGCATGTGAAAATTATCTCACGCCTCTTGCTATTTCCAGTACGACACCTGAATATGGGTTTATAACAGCCCGAAACCGGTCGTGTGACAATAAAAGAAATTTACAACTGAAACGGTATTTTCAACCACTGGTATAATGGTCAGTTGGAGATGTTCTTCCAGCAGGATTGTTTGTCTTAGATTTGTCCTCTAGCCAGTCCTAGTTGGCCATTTTCCACTTCCTGTCAATCTCATTTTTAGATGAAGCTTCCTGGCAGATTAAAACTGTGTGCCGGACCGAGACTCGAACTCAGGACCTTTGTCTTCCGCGGGCAAGTGCTCTACCAACTGAGCTACCCAAGCACGACTCACGCCCCGTCCAGCTTTACTTCCACCAGTACCTCGTCTCCTACCTTCCGAACTTTACAGAAGCTCTCCTGAGAACCATGCAGGACTAGCCCTCCTGAAAGAAAGGATATTGCGGAGACATGGCTTAGCCACAGCCTGGGGGATGTTTCTAGAATGAGATTTTCACTCTGCAGCGGAGTGTGCGCTGATATGAAACTTCCTGGCAGGTTAAAACTGTGTGCCGGA